>NW_027397131.1:1600088-1618874 GCF_003265705.2 Callorhinus ursinus
GGGGTCACATATTGGGAAGGGATCATGGGAATCCTAAGATGTTAGAAGATAATAGGGTTTGGTTACTCTTAAATAAATATAGATAAGAGGAGACTTAGAAATGGAATGGTAAAGAAGAAATGATTGAAGTCATAAGGCAGAAGTTTAGAGATTGTTCTTCCTTATGTTTCTAGGAGAGATTTGCCTCCAGCTTCCTTTTAAAAAAGTATTTCCCAAAGTTGTCAAGATTCGCAAGTCCGTTGTTAATCTATTTAGTCCCTCTGTGCCCATGCTTCCACTGCCATTCCACCTAAGCGACACTAGCATCGGACACCTCTCACTGACAATCCTGGGATGCCATGTGAGGGCTTCAGGGAAGGAAGGGGTCATTGCAAAGTAGCACAGACAAAATATTCAATTCCTTAATTGAATATTTTACCTCTCACTTTCACTGTACTCTTTACTTCTGCGATGGTCTTTTTCACGTCTTTATACTTTCCCCACCCTTCAGGGAACTGGAAAACGCTCTGGGAGCTTCTCTTTTAAAGCCCTGTAGGCAAATGATTCCAAAACAAACAAAAAGTAAGGGGGGGGGGAGATGGGGAGGGAGAGAAGAAGAGGAGGAGAGAGAGAAAGAGGGAGTGAGAGAGAGAAGAAGGAGGTGGAGGAGGAGGAGGAAGAGAAGGAAGGAGAGAAAGAAAGGACGGAAGAAAGAGAAAGAAAAAGAAAGAAAGAAAGAAAGAAAGAAAGAAAGAAAGAAAGAAAGAAAGAAAGAAAGAAAGAAAGAAAGAAAGAGAGAGAGAGAGAGAAAGAAAGAAAGAAAGAAAGAGAAAGAAAGAAAGAAAAGAAAGAAAAGAAAGAGAGAGAGAGAATAAGAGGGAGAGAGGGAGGGAAAGAGAGAAAGAGAGAGAGAAAGAAAAAGAAAAAGAAAATATGACAAATCCCTTATACTTTCTATCCTGACGTATTTACATCATATGCTGTTGACATCCAGTCCAGAAGCAACCGTGGGAAGAATGATGCAACCTCAGATGTGAGGACCTCAGGACTGTGGCCAGAGAATTTTCACAGCATACATGGAGGCTGGCCAGACTTCAACCTTGGCCAGACACTTAGGTTATTCCATGCTGAATTGTCTCTCGCCAGTTCTAAAACCTGCACAACTCTGACTGACTCTTACATGGCTTGACTGCCATATTCATCACACTATTCTTTTTCAGTTCAGGTTTGGGGGGTGGGGGGAAGGAAGAAAAGTAACTGGGGAAATAAACCAATTGGAGAATTTTTGGTCACAATGTTGAAATAATTTACAGAACTCTCTTGAATTTTTCAGTTATCACAGAGCAACTACTACCAGATTAAACTGTAATTATTGGCTGTGTTTTATAGGGAGTATATTTTATAATTGTAAAAACCATTATAACCTTTTTTGCATAGATGCCTTTGTATACCTCATATGAAAAACTTCAAATATGGGCGCCTGGGTGGCTCAGTTGGTTAAGCGACTGCCTTCGGCTCAGGTCATGATCCTGGAGTCCCGGGATCGAGTCCCGCATCAGGCGCCCTGCTCAGCAGGGAGTCTGCTTCTCCCTCTGACCCTCTTCCCTCTCGTGCTCTCTATCTCTCATTCTCTCTCTCTCTCAAATAAATAAATAAAATCTTTTAAAAAAAAAGAAAAATTTCAAATATATCGAAAAGTATAATAGTTTAATGAACACCCATATACCCAAACCCTGTATTTAGTAGTTAACATTTTACCATATTTTCTCCACCTATTTGCTAAAATTTTTAAATTATAAACAATATATTACTTCCCTCTAATTACTTTAGTATTCATTTCTAAAAAATAAGAGTATTTTCCCTACTTTACTATGACTTACTATAATACCTTAGTTGTGCATAATGGAAGTAACATCAGTTCCTTAACATCAACCTATATCATAGTCAGAGATCCCCAACTGTCCCCCAAATGCCAAAATTGTAGCAAGTCAAGATCCAATCAAAGTCCACACGTTGCATACGATGATTATATCTCTTAATTCTCTTAATTTGCTTCAATCTAGATAAATCCTGACTCCCTTTTTTTTTTTCATGACAATTACTTGTGGAGGAGACTTGGCCAGTTGTCCACTCTCCCACTCTATTTTTAATCATTGATCACACTGTCTTTTAAATTCATCAGATGTAGGAGTGCCTGGGTAGCTCAGTTGGTTAAGCATCTGCCTTCAGCTCAGGTCATTATCCCAGAGCCCTGCGTTTGGCTCCCTGCTTCTCCCTCTCCCTCTGCCTGCCGCTCCCCCTGCTTGTGCTCTCTCTCTCTCTGTCAAATAAATAAATAAAATCATTGGCTATAGATATTAACTATGCTTTCTTCACATATTCACTTATAATAAGCCTTAAAGTAAATAAAATAAAGAATAGAAAATTCTGACTTTATAACCAAGAATCTTGTGCCACTTATTTTAGTGGGTCCTCTTTTTGTTGGGAAATAGCAGGAACCAACCTTGACTAGATTAAATCAAATGGGAAGTTTAACTGAACTTGTTAGTTATGAAGTGCATTTTCCTGCATGTAATATAAAATCCCAGAGTAAAAATGGCTTAAGTAAGATAGAAGTCTGTAAAAAACATCAAGAGGAGAGCAGTCCAGGCTGGCCTGGCAGAGACATAGCAGGGGCCCAAACTATCTCTCCACTGTACACTCAGTCACGTGGCTTTCTTCTCAAGGTTAACTCTCAACCTGCTACCTCTTCCTTTGCTTTGAGCATCCGTGCACTCTGAAGGAGTAGTGGATCCTCAGGGACCATTCTCATCAACAACTTACACCTCTCCCTTGGGGACCTCAGTGCTGATTTGAATTAATTATAATCCTTGGTTCATGACCAAATGTCATTGGTAATCCATGCATGGCACTTTTTGTTTATTTGTAACTGATGTATTTAGAATATAATAAGTGCCCATGAGCCCACCACTACTATAAAACAAAACTAATATGAACATTCCTGTCCATGTATTTTGGAGCACATATGTATGCATGGCTGCTGAGCATCTATCTAGGACTAGAATTGCTGGGTCATGTGTGATGCGTATGTTCAGTTTTAGTAGATATTGCCAGTTTTCCAAATGCTTATATCAATTTACACTAACACTGGCAGTGAATGAAAATGCCATTTGCTTTAAATTACTGTTGATACTTTGCATTTTTTGTCTTTATCATTTTAACCGTTCTATTGATAGGTAGTTTGCCTTACCATTTAACTCTTTAAAAGTTGACTTGTGCTCGGGCGCCTGGGTGGCTCAGTTGGTTAGGCGACTGCCTTCGGCTCAGGTCATGATCCCGGAGTCCCGGGATCGAGTCCCACATCGGGATCCCGGCTCAGCGGGGAGCCTGCTTCTCCCTCTGACCTTCTCCCCTCTCATGCTGTTTCTCTCTCTCTCTCTCTCTCTCTCTCTCTCTCAAATAAATAAATAAAATCTTTAAAAAAAAAAAAAGTTGACTTGTGCTCCCAAAACTTTATCCTAGTAAAGGATATGCTCCTGAAGATATCTCTATTAATTTTTTGATCACCACATCTAATGACCTTTCTTCAATTTATGCCCTTCATCCCTCAGTAACATTTGACATCACTAACCACCACTTTCTTCTGGAAACTCTATTTCATTGACTTCCATGACTTTGCATTACCCTGGAACATGCACTTTTATCCACAATTCCAAAATCCAGTACACCTTGAAAACAAAAAGTTTTTGTATTACTCATTTGGTGGCAAGACCTCTCTTGAGCTATCATGAGACTATTTAGTCTTTCTTTATCCTGCTTGGTGTTATGTTTACATGATTCATTGAAGATTTGTTAATGCATCCATTTATTATGAGATACTGCCCCAGTCTCTGTTCTATGATATGGAGTAAAAGCACCATATTAGCTTTGAAAACTCAGAAAATTCTAAATTCTGAAATAGAGCAAACTCTTAAAATTTTAGGTAAAATTTTGTAGGCTATCGTAGAAAAAGTATAACCTTGGAGTCAGATAAACTTGGGTGTCAATCCCACTTCATTCAACCTCTTGAAACTTCAGTTTTGTTTTTTTAACCTCATCTCTAAAGCAGGATTGAAATAACTAGCTGATAAGGCTGTGAGAACATCCTTACTTGTATGACTCACACATCTAAAACTCAATATATTGAAAACTGAGCTCACCATCCTCCCCGCCCCCGACCATCTGCTTCTTTGTTCCCTATCTTAGGGCATGGCACCAGCTTCCCACCCATTTGCCCAACTCAGAAACCCAAGCACCAACCTCAGTTTATTCCTCCTTTTGCAGTCCATTAGCAAGTCCCGTCAATTCTACATCCTGAGGGGTTCTCAATTCTGCATATTTCTCTCCATTCCCACTACCATCTTGCCTATTTTATTGTAACAGACTCCTAAGTTGTCTTCCTATCTCCATCCAGTGTTGCCGCTTTTCAGTTCCCTCTCCACACTAGAGCAATTGATGCAAATTTGATTATGCCATTGTCCTGCTTACACCCATTGTCTTCCTGTTGCTCTAAGATCAAGTCCCAGTTCTATCATGATTTCCCAGGTCTTCCCAGATTGTCTACTTACGGGGCAAACTACCTTTCATTCCCTAACTTGCCATATTCTCTCTTGTGCCCTGGTCTTTGACTATGCTTTACCTGATGTTTAAAGCACACTTTTCTCATATCCTATACCCGGCTATTTTCATGCAAACTTAAGACCTTACTTTGAATGAGACTTCTTTCTGAAAAGCTGATCTGTTTTGGACTGCATTTTGTTTTTCCAAAATTCTTATGTTGAAGCCCTAACCCTTAATGTGACTCCATTTGGAGATGGGGCCTTTAGGGAGGTTATGAAGGTTAAATGAGGTCATAAAAGTGGGGTCCTAACCCAATAAGACTAGGCTCCTCATTAGAAGAGGAAGAGACACCAGGGAAAAGCCCATGTGAGGACACAGTGAGAAGGCAGCCAGGGAGAGAGAAGCCTTAAGAGAAACCAATTCTGCCAACCTTGATCTTGGCCTTTTAGCCTCCAGAACTGAGAAATAAATTTCTGTTGTATAAGCCACTTGGTCTGTGGTGTTTTGCTGTGACAGCCCTAGCGGACTAATGCATAATCCTTCCTCTGTCTTCTCAGGGCATGCTAGAATTCTTCCATTAGACTCTTCATCATGTGATATCATAATCATCTGTTTTGTTTTCCACATCTCCATATCTCCTTTTAGACTTAAAGAAGCTACCTCTAGGGCAGGGTTGCGTCTTTTTTGTTCACCACTGCAGCCCTAGCTCCCCGCAGAATAGCTTGCATGTCATAGACACTCAATAAGTATTTTTGAATGAATAAATGAATTAATAGACTAACATATGTAAATGTTCTTGTGTGGTTAACCATAGATATTCACACTCCCTAAGTGTTTGTTATATCTTTTTGTTTCTCCTGTTTCCAATTGCTTCTTCCTATCACAAGCTCCTTTTCCCATCCAGTAAATGTAATTGCAGCTTAAGTCTACTATTTAAATTGAGACATGACCAAGCACATCTGAAGATTTTATAGGATAGACCCACCAACCACGTGTATGGTTGCGTTGTGTATGACAGGTTGCGTTGTCTCCTGAGAATCCAGCATGACACGTTTGACTGAGGAATAACAAGCCTTGGTCTATGGGAGAAGTGACCCATCTATACCTATAGTTTTGTTACAGGATTTCCTTCTCCATAGTGCCTGCCGTTCTTGGTCACTCCACTTGAAGAATGAAGAGGTAGAACAGACAAAGAGTGGTGGGCAGCAAAGCAAAGTTTTACTGAGAGATAGTAAAGTGATAGTACAAAGCTTCTGAAGAGGGACAGTGGCCCGAGAGGGTTGCCCCCAGAGTTTCTCAGTCTAGGGTTTTTATGGGCTTGGTGGCGGGCTGTTTTAATCTAATTAACCTTCCACGTGCCTGACATCTAATCAGGTTTTTGTCATCTGTCTGTCAAGTGCAAAAGGGTGGAGGGCTCCTTCCAGGGTGGGTGTAAAATTCTTTTCAGGGTTGTTTCCTCTTAAGGGGCGGGGCTGGGGGTGGTTTGTCCTTGCCTGCCTTTTTTCCAATTATCCTTCATCAGTTTCACGTTAAGACATCTCAAACCAGAATATATGCAGTTCCACAGGTGACTTATGGTATGTGCCAAAGATTCCCAGAATAGGGGAACACTTCATTCATCGTCCTGCATTGTCAGTCATTACTTGTGAATAAATAATTGAAAACATTATTTTATTTGTACCTCAGACTAAAAAAAAAACTAATTAATTGGCTCCAACTGATGCAGGCTGGCTGGGTCCAAGGACCCAGAGGAGCTCTCAGAGGACCAGCCAAGAGGGTCCTTGGCTTCGTGCAGGATGGAAATCAAACATGAGCCAAGACGAAGTGAGAACAGAGTTTATTGAAGATACAGAAATGATATGGTTTTGGAATATAGGTGAGGTTCGGTGGGGTGGAGTCCAGAGCAGATGACCAAGAAAGAATTCTTGAGACATCTTTAGTGCAAAATGGTAGTTTTATTAAAGCATGGGGACAGGACCCGTGAGCAGAAAGAGCTGCTGCACTGGGGGCTTGACAAGTGGCTGATTATATACTTGGGAGCTGGGGGAGGTAAGAAAAAGGGAGGTTTCAAAAAAACTTTCATATGCTAAAGAGGACCTACAAGATAATGGAGGCCTTGCCATCATCAAGTTAAGGTTGTTTTCCCCTCTAGCAACGTATTCACATTAAGATAGTTGGGAGATCCCTGGAAGTATGTCACACTTGTCCCACCCAGGAGTCAGGGGTAGGGGGAGGTTGCAGGGTGTGAGCTTGTGTTTTGTCTTCAGCTAGCCTTCTGCTCCCACATCAGAAGGAGAGCAGATACAGGGTGTCTGGGAGACTCCTAAAGAAAAGGAGACAGTCTTGTCTTTGCCTGAAGTCTGGGGATTTTATTGAGGACTGTAGTCTGGAGTACGTGTTCTCTTAGGCAACCAGGAACTGGTCAAAGACCAGGAACTGATCAAAGATGAGTGCTCAGGTGTCCTCCATAAGTCACTTCTGCCCTAGAGTCAGAGTTCTGGGCGTCAAGGTGTATGGGGTTGGTGGTCTTGGAAAATGTTCATGATGACATTGCCCTGTCACTCCTTAGATGTTATCTATTGTGCTAGAAAACGCCAAAGAAATCATTAACTCCTTGACCATTACAAGGAGGGCATACATTCAGGCATGTGTAAGGTGGGGGTGCAGGTCCTAGTGATGTGGGAATTAGTTGGGGTTTGGAGCCAATGACCAAGAAAGAATTCTTGAGACTTCTTGGGTGAAAAAAGGTGGTTTTATTAAACCACGGGGATAGGACTTGAGGGCAGAAAGCTGCACTAGGGTCATGAAGAGTGGCTGATTATATACTTTCAAGTTGGGAGGGGAACACAAGCCTCCCAGCTATTTTGGAAACAAGGTTTCCAGGATGGTGAGGGGGCTAGCTATTGTTAGGACAATTTCATTTGTTACTGTTTGGCAAAAACTCAGTTATGAGACCCTTCAGATGTGTATCGCTGTGTCATATGCTTGGGGGATGATTGCCAACATATATCTAGGGGTGGAGAGACAAAAGAAGTTTCCAAAGGAATTTTTATATGTTAAAGTAGACTCACAGGATCCTGGGGGTCTGGCTAAGATTGCCTTTTGCCCTTAGCAAAGTATTAACATTGAGGCAGCTGAGCGCCTAGAGGAATGTCACTCTACCTGTTTCAAGGACTTGTCAATGGACTGTAAGTAGTAAGGAAATTTAATTTTTCTTTTGCCTTTGTTTCCCACATCACTAGCAAGAGTGGAGGCTGTAAAAAAGCAGTCTCTTCAGTTTCCCTGTCTCACAACCTCTTGTACACAAACCATGATAAAGTTAATAGTTAATAGCAAACTCCAAAACGTTCTCCTAATGCTCAAACAACTGAATGGATTTGGTTTTGTAACTCTGGCAGAATGAGTAATTTTTGTTTTGTTTTGTGTTATTTTATTTAGTTATTTTCCATTTAATAGTAGTTATGGGAGATTTCTTCTTCGCAATAAGCAATAACCAAGGCATCCCCGGGACAAGGTTACACAGGGTGATGCCATTCAGGGCTTGGAATTGTTAAAAAACAAAACTGAGTAAATTTGAAGATCTAATTGGCTTTATTCATTGATTCATGAAGTAGGTTGCATCCCGTCTAGCAAGTAGAAAGGAGTTCTGAGGAACTGTACAAGAGGGAAGGTAGGTGGAAGGGAGCAGGGACAAGGACCTCATAAACAAAAGAAAGGATATTTTGGGCAAGGTCACCTTCCTTGGGGGAATGGTGGAGATCCACCATGCCGATTCTCTCAGGAGTGTTGACCAGGAAATTCCAGACTGACTGGTATAAAATTCATTCCTGAGAGAGGCTAAAACTGCAATTAGGTGAGGTATTAAGTCTTTGTTTGCCGGCCCCTTGGGCTCAGCACAAGTGACTCCATCTTGGGCCTGCTGTTTCTTTCTTAACAGAATGTAGATTTTTACACTCGTCTCCAAATGAAATTACTCTTACACCCCCAGAGATACAGTAAAGACCGAGAGCAGAAGGCATTTATCACACAATTTGAAATGTGTATCCCCTCCTGGATGCCATGCTTATAGTGCACTATGAATTAATTTGTTTTATGAATCTCCCAATTATCTTTTGAATGACATGATTTAATTTGTTAGATGTGAATATTTAAACTATGTCCTATTTGGGGTGCTTGGCTGGGTCAGACAGAGGAGTGTGCAACTCTTGATCTTGGGGTCATGAGTTTGAGGCCCACATTGGAGGTAGAGATTACTTAAATAAATAAATAAACTTAAAAAAAAAAACCCAACTATGCCCCAATTTTAGGCCAGCTTTTTAGCATATCTTCATCAT
This sequence comes from Callorhinus ursinus, assembly GCF_003265705.2. Classification (NCBI taxonomy): domain Eukaryota; kingdom Metazoa; phylum Chordata; class Mammalia; order Carnivora; family Otariidae; genus Callorhinus; species Callorhinus ursinus. The sequence continues at coordinate 1,609,001 of NW_027397131.1, forward strand.
TTAATATGATGAGGTTTGGCCCTTTCTCTCTCATATACAAGGAGCCCTGTAGAACTACTGATTGGCTCATTTTGTTCAATACTGAATGAACACAACTTGTGTTGTAAAACTTACTGGGGCTCTCTGTTCCCTATTTCTCACCATCTTCACCTTGAGTGAGAACTAGGGTCAAAAAAATATTTCCAAAGCAGCATTTCTCTAAACCCCGTCTCTGAAGAAACTCAAATTCTTTCCAAATAGGTCTAGGAGTCCCCAGTGCCTCAAGTGTGTCTCATGGGCTGAGATACTGAAAAGCAAATAAGGGACAATATGGATTCTATGACAGCTGTTATTTATTGAATGCTTGCTATGTGTCAAGGCTACACAAGTCACAAGGAAAGGGGCAGTCCGGGTGAAGGCAGGAGATATTCTCCTGTCCTTTGTAGAAACTCTGGGGAAGGAAAAGTCTTTTTTTTTTTTGTTCTAACTTTTTTTTAAAATAATTTTTTATTGTTATGTTAATCACCATACATTACATCATTAGTTTTTGATGTAGTGTTCCGTGATTCATTGTTTGTGCATAACACCCAGTGCTCCAGGCAGAATGTGCCCTCCTTAATGGGGAAGGAGAAGTCTTATCGCCCACTGACATCTGATTAAAACTTGGCCTTAATAGAGATGATGTGGTACATATACACAATGGAATATTATGCAGCCATCAAAAAATGAAATCTTGCCATTTGCAACGACGTGGATGTAACTAGAGGGTATTATGCTAAGTGAAATAAGTCAATCAGAGAAAGACAATTATCATATTATCTCACTCATGTTGAATTTAAGAAACAAAACAGAGGGTCATAGCAGAAGAGAGGAAAAAATAAAACTAGATTAAATCAGAGAGGAAGACAAACCATAAGAGACTCTTTTTTTTTTAAAGATTTTATTTATTTATTCATGAGAGACGGAGAGAGAGAGAGAGAGACAAGCAGAGGGAGAAGCAGGCTCCCAAGGAGCAGGGAGCCCGATGCGGGACTCGATCCCAGGATCCCGGGATCATGACCTGAGCCGAAGGCAGATGCTTAACCATCTGAGCCACCCAGGCACCCCCATAAGAGACTCTTAATCATAGGAAACAAACTGAGAGTTACTGGAGGGGAAGGAGGTGGGGGGATGGGGTAAGTGGGTGATAGGCATTAAGGAGGGCACATGATGTAATGAGCACTGGGTGTTATATAAGACTGATGAATCACTGAACTCTACCTGGAACTATTAATACATTATATGTTAATTAATTGAATTTAAATTAAAAAATTATGTACAGAAAGGAAAAAACAAACAAACAAATTTGGCCTTAAAGATCTTCAAGGTCTTGAGGAGAAGGCAGGAAACCAGAAAACATTGTGATTTCAAAGTCTTGGGTGATTCTTCATGTTGGAAGTTATAGAAACCTGAAGTCACTTTTGTGGCCAACTACCTTTTGATTGGGAACAATTCTTCTAATAGGTTGTTAGTCCTAAAATGGAAAGTAAAGAAACTTTGCTGACATAGAGACATTTTGATGTCACTTCCTGTGGCTGACATCTGCTTTGGGAGTGACAATGGTTTTAAAATGTCTTTTTGTGGGGAAGGTTTAATTGCATCTGGGAGACGAGTAACCTTTGAGGGGACTGCCTTTTAGCTGAGAGGCTAGGAGCACACCCAGTCAACCGCCTATATTTATACTATCCTTGTGTGGTACCTTCTCTTGTTACTTTCCAAAGTAACTCTCCTCTTCAGACTTCCTGCACCCCGTCACTCTTCATTGATGACCTTGCTTCAGACTTTACCAGGAAAATAAAAAGAAAATAGAGGTTAATCATTTGGGAGTGATTCCTTTAAACCTCTTGCTTTCACCAAATCTGTCAATTTGCCTTCAGCTGTACCTTCTCTTGCTTCCTCCTCTGCAGAAGAAGAGTCCACAGATCCTAAACTATCATATCATGATTCTTACCTAATCCTAATCAAACCTCCACTGTGGCCCATATGAAGCGACCTGCCTTAAACCAGACTCCAAAACCTCATAAATGTTCTGATTTTGCCCTCCCCACTCTGAGACACTTAGACTCTGCAGGCAGTGCTCTCCCTTATCTTGGTGAGAACAAACTTACCTTATCAGCAGCCAGCTTTTCCTCAGGAGAGATGAATGACTCCCCTCTCTCCTAAAGCACTTGGCTTCTACAATTAGCCTTTCTCTTCTGCATTATTATTCTCTTTCTTTCTACTGGGTCAGCATACAAACCCACCCATCCTTAAATGCCCACTTCCTCCCACCTGTGTCTCTTCTAACTTCCAGCACTTTACTGCTTCCTATTGCAGTTACATTTCTTTAAACACACACACACACACACACACACACACACACACGATGTTTTAAATAATATATTCACATGCTTCAAAAACTCCAAAGGCTAATTCTCCCTGCTAGAAGTATCTTGTGTGTACTTGGAGAGATATACATATTGAAGCATCCAGTAATAATACCATAAGGCACACACTGTTCTTTACCTTTCAACAGATGCTGGCATTCTTTCTGTATCAGAGCAGAAAGATCATAGTCAAACTTCTGGTAGTTTTTGTCTAACCTTTCTAACCTCCCATTCTCTCTCCAATTCATTCTCATGTGGCTTCTGTCCCTTCCAGTGAAATGGCTATTGTCCAAGTCACCAAAAATCTCCACTTGCTAAATCTAAATGTTGCATGTCAGTCTATAACTGGGGCACAGGGGTGTAAGAGCACCTGGTGCCAGGGACCCACACAGATCAGATTTGGCCACTCACTGCTGACAAAAATCTAAAGGCAGAGAGATGGGTGGTTGTGATACAAGAAAGGGATTTATTTCAGTGAAGCCAACACTTGGAAGACAGAGGACTAGCATCTCAAAGACTCTCCAAAGTGATGAAAATACTTCTAGATTGACTGATTGATTGATTTAAATTTATTTATTTGAAAAAAAGAGAGAGAGAGCATGAGCAGGAGGGCAGAGGGAGAGGGAGAAAGAATCTCAAGCAGACTCCCCGCTGAGTGTGGAGCCAGATTTGGGGCTTGATCTCATGACCCGGAGATCACAACCTGAGCTGAAACCAAGAGTCTGATGCTTAACCAACTGCTCCATGCAGATGCCCCACTTCTTGACTTAAATAAGGAAAACATGGGACAAAGGTCGTGGGTACCTGCAGGTGGGCAGCGAAGGTCAGGTCAGTCATTGTCTTGGGGTCAATCACAGGTGGGCAGGGGCTTTCTGGCTCAGGGCAGTCCCTGTTCTTTTTTTTTTTTTTTTTAAGATTTTCTTTTATTTATTTGAGAGAGAATGAGAGCCAGAGAGGTCACAGGGAGAGAAGAAGAGGGAGAAGCAGGCTCCCCACTGAGCAGGGAGCCCAATGCGGGGCTCGATCCCAGCACCCTGAGATCGTGACCTGAACTGAAGGCAGATGCTTAACCAGCTGAGCCATCCAGGCGCCCAGGGCAGTCCCTATTCTTGAGGCAGTAGATTGGGTTCCCATCAGGGGGTGCTTTGCCTGCAGGGTCTTTTGCCTGAGTTAAGAGATAAGCTGGAAAGAAGAACTTAGTCAATTAAGAAATACAGACTGAGGTCAAAATGGAGATAGTTGAAGTCCTCTTTCAAGTCCTCATCTTATTTTACTCCTTGGTTGCATTGGACACAGCAAAACTCTCTCCCTTTTATGTTTTATCGCCTTGCAAAGAAGAATTTGCTGCAAAGTAAATGAAGCATGGGCCATAGGGCCCCCCACTGGCACCTGCTCTGCCCAAGGACCTACAAGGAGTTCTAGCCATGTGTTCACAGGATCATGAAATCTTGTAAAATTTGCAAAGTACTTTCACTGCAATTAGTCAAGACCACTGTCTCTTTTCATTCTGATCTCCACTTCATCACTTTCTCCCTGAATTTAGGGACCCCTCTCAGGGAAGTTGAGCTGCAAACGCATTTAGTTAGGATCTAGTCACACCAATATAGTGGTACCGGGGGTTGGGGGGAGAGGCGGGAGCTCCAGGAATATGCATTCCGCCCACTTGGCCAACCTCTCACTCCAAGTTGTGACATGAAAATGTGGACCTGGGGTCATGTCTTGACATCAACATGTCCTATGGCACCCTGCTGTATAGGTACATAAGATGTGGGGGGCAACAATGTTGGAAACAGATTGAGCTGGAAGCTAATTTGTGAAAAAAATCTTCTAATCTTCAGACACATATATTTGCAAGCAGGGGAATTAGAGTTTCTTTGACAGTTTATCAAATTAGAAGTCCTCTCCTATCAGGTAGATGCTCAATCCTGCAGCATGTGCATTAAAAATGCACTGTGCTTGGGGAGGGGGGTGGAGGGATGAGGTAACTGGGTGATGGACATTAAGGAGGGCATGTGATGTAATGAGCACTGGGTGTTATATAAGACTGATGAATCACTGAACTCTACCTCTGAAACTAATAATACATTATATGTTAATAAAAATGGGAATCATGCAAAACAGAATTTATCAGAAAAAACCTCTAGGGCAGGAACCTGCACAGTACTGCAATGAGTATACACATGTGCACAATCCTGACAAACTGGATTGCATTTTAATGTACTTGCCACTTCAAAATCTGGTGGTTTCAGATGAAATGGCACCAAAATTTGCACCAGGAGAGTGAAGTGGTCTAAAGAAACTAGTGTTTCAGACACAAAATTCCTATACTTTTTCATCAGTAAGTCAATGTATGTAGAATAAAAGAAATTTGGTTTCACAATTGCATTGCTCTATGCAATGTAGCAGCAATTTAAAACATTTGAATTGCTCTTGTATATACATTCATATTTATTTGTTTATTTGTTTATTTGTTTATTTATTTATTTATTTATTTAAATTTATTTATTTGACAGAGAGATAGAGAGCACAAGCAGGCAGAATGGCAGGCAGAGGGAAAGGGAGAAGCAGGCTCTCTGCTGAGCAGGGAGCCCGATGCGGGGCTCGATCCCAGGACCCTGGGATCATGACCTGAGCCGAAGGCAGACGCTTAACAACTGAGCCACCCAGGCGCCCCTATACATTCATTTTAGATCTCTATTTTTTGGCACTAGCGATTATTTCACTATTCAACTAGGATGAGGAGGCAGTATCCTTTGGAAGCCAAAAATATAAACGGAAAGAAAGAAAGGACAGGTGGAAGGTTTAAAATCCCCCCCCAATTTTTTTATTATATTGCCACAGAAACTAAAGTCTCTTGTATTCAAAATCATGAAGATTAGGGTAAGATTCATGATAGCCAACAGAAGAGATAAAAATACTTATGATAATCAAAATACCTGAAACAGGAAACAGAAAACAGAAGAAGGAAGATGAAAGTAATAGTAAAGAAAAATAAACGTACAGTCAAAAGAATACACAAACATCAGAAGCTGCTTCATTTTGATGAATTCACTGATTTTGGTAATTGCCATGATCTTTCATTGTGGTCTGCTATGAGGAACAATAATTTCATTCAACATTGAATAATGATAGAGTTCACTTTTTCCAAATTTTGATCTAATAATATTCACAGAGAATTCAACAGAACAGATCATGGGAAAACATATACTTCTCAAACAGATATGTTTTATATATATTTAAAATGGTCAGGGGGCACCTGGGTGGCTCAGTTCATTAAGCATCTGCCTTCGGCTCAGGTCATGATCCCAGGGTCCTGGGATTGAGCCCCGCGTCAGGCTCCCTGCTCATCGGGAAGCCTGCTTCTGCCTCTCCCTCTGCTGCTTCCCCTGCTTATGCTCTCTCTCTCTGTCAAATAAATAAATAAAATCTTAAAAAAAATAGTCAAACTGCTATGAAAACCTGGCTAGCATATTCTAAAACTAAAGTTGCCTTTATTATTTTATTTGTAGACTGTTTTCAACAAGACAGATTACATCAGATGGGTTTTTGAACTGGATAAATACACTAAGTTTAAAAAATGAAGTATCTCACAGAGTGCTAGGATATCATGTTTGCTTGAAATACTAGTTGACTCTTGAACAACACAGGTCTGAACTGCACAGGTCCACTTATTCACGGATTTTTTCTTTTTTTTTTTAATAAATACAGTACTGTAAATGTATTTTCTCTTCCTTATGATTTTCTTAATAACCTTTTCTTTAGCTTATTGTAAGAATATAATATACAGTACATATTACATACAAAATATGTGTTATTAGACTATATAAAGGTAAGGCTTCTGGTCAACATTAGGCTATCAGTAGTTAACTTTTTGGGGAATCGAAAGTTATACACAAATTTTTGACTTTGTGGGGTTTGGTGCCCCCCCAAACCCCACGTTGTTCAAGGATGAATTGTATATGTAAGTCTAATAAAAATGCATTAAACCAGCTTCTTGAAAAATAACCCCCCCAAAAATAAACAGGGAAAACATTCTGAATTAATCAGGATGCCATAAACTGTAGCAGCAGCTATTAAATTTTTAAATAAAAATGGCATTGGAAAAAAAAATGGCTTCAGAGGTCCTAGTGAAGACATTGTGTTCTTCAAAGGTAGTTTCATGGTTATCCCTGAACTAATTGCTGAATTCTCCTTTTACCTAAGAACTTGGAAAAAAATGTCAAAATAAAAGAATGAACGTGACTTCTCTAAAACCTATTAAAGACTAGTGAATCAAATACATAAACCAGATATCCAGTACTACTCTATTAGTTAAAGTCTATATACAGGAGTGCCAAACACTTGCAGATAGTGATTGTTGTATTCTACATGAACAATAGAAGCATCCATGAACAATTTTTAACTTCTCACTAACTAAAATCTATCTGTGACTTTACTCAACAATTGCATTCTTTTACTGAACAGTATTCATGGTCAGGTGTACTCTCATGTAAGTAGGAATGGTGAAAGCAAAGGACTACAAGTGTTCTTTTAAAACATTAGTTATAGGGCACCTGGTTGCCTCAGTTGGAGGAGTGTGTGACTCTTGATCTCAGGGTTGTGAGTTTGAGCCCCACGTTGGTTCATAGAGATTACTTAAAAATAAAATCTTTAAAAAAAACCATTAATTATGCAGAATTTTCTTAATTTTTTTGGGGGGGAGAAAAAGCTGCCTTGGTAGTACCTGAAGTTATTGACTACTTCAGTATTTTGCAACAGTTATATTTTACTGTTTTGGTTTTCTCTCACATACAGAGCATTGTATTTATTTATTTATCTTCTTTTCAAAATTTTATTTAAATTCTAGTTAGTTAACATATAGGGTAATATTGGTTTCAGGAGTAGAATTTAGTGATTTATCACCTACATACAACACCCGGTGCTCATCACAAGTGCCCTCCTTAACCCCATCACCTATTTAGCCCATCTCCCACCCACCTCCCTGCCAGCAACTCTCAGTTTGTTCTCTACCATTAAGAGTCTCTTATAGTTTGCTTCCCCCCCTCTTTTTTTTCCTTCCCATATGTTTGTCTGTTTTGTTTCTTATATTCCACATGTGAGTGAAACCATATGGTTGTCTTTCTCTGACTTATTTTGCTTAGCATAATACTCTCTAGCTCCATCCATGTTGTTGCAAATGATAAGATTTCATTCTTTTTGATGGCTGGGTAATAGTCCATTGTGTATATATGGCACATCTTCTTTGTCCATTCATCAGTTGATGGACATTTGGGCTCTTTCTGTAATTTGATTATTGTAGATAATGTTGCTATAAACATTGGGGTGGATGTACTCCTTTGAATCTCATACAGAGCATTTTAAACAAACATGCCAACTCAGATTTTTTTTAAAAGATTTTATTTATTTATTTGAGAGAGAGAGAAAATGCATGGGGGGGGAGGGGCAGAGGGAGAGGGAGAAGCAGGCTCCATGCTGAGCAGGGAACCCATTGCAAGGCTGGATCCCAGGACCCTGAGGTCATGTGAACTGAGCAGAAGGCAGATGCTTACTTACTTAACTACCTGAGCCACCCAGGCACTATTCGGATTTTTTTTTTTTTTAAGAAATCTAAGTGTAATGAGACGATCTGCCTATTGTAAAGCTGTTCTAAGCCTTGCAATGTGGATATAACAATGTTTCAAGCATTCTAACACATATTTTTCAAAGACCCAGAAGAGAAAGCTTAACACAACCAGATGCAAAGAGTTTATCCAAAACGTTGGTTAAATTAGATTATGTTGTTTTAATTGCAATTTGGAAAAATGTTTTGGAGTATTTCAGAAACAAGTGAGAAATTATAGACTTCTGATTTGGACTTACATAAAGGATATTTCTTCTGTCACTTTAAATTTATTGATATATTAAATAATGGAGTGAAAATTCAGAAGAAAAGGGGATGGAATGTGAAAAGGTGATAGGTTAAGTGTGCCTGGGTGGCTCATGTAGTTAAGCGTCTGACTCTTGATCTCAGGGTCCTGGGATTGAGCCCCATGTCTGAGCAAAGAGCTTGCTCAAGATTCTCTCTCCCTCTCCCTTTGCCCCTCCCCCACCCTTCTCTCAAATAAATAAATAAATCTTTTTTTTAAAAAGTGATAGATTAATTATCTTGCTATTGAGAAGCAAAATGAAACAAAAGCAACAACACATTGAAAAGAAAAGATACATTTTGAGTGGAAGGAATGAATAAACTTGTGAATTATTTGGAAATCCTGCTAATAAAGAGAAGCAAATCATATAAGGATGTTGGGAGAAAGACTTACTTTCCTTGCTAATTTATGTGGAAAACTGACAGTGATGAAACTAATGTAAAACTTCAATATGACACTACGAGGACATCAGGACATTGGTGACAACTAGTAAAGAAAAACTACAGAAGAAAACATAAAATGCCCTACTATCCCACAGCTCGTGAAACAAGCCTGATGAGAGTTTTCTAAATTTGATATCAGTCCTAAAAACGTACATGACATTACAAACTATGACTCGAGAGGTTGAAAGGAACTTCTTAAAAAAAAAAAAGATTTTAATTTTTTATTTGAGAGAGAGAGAGAAAGTGAGTGAGCACGGGGTGAGGGAGGGTCAGAGGGAGAAGCAAACTCCCTGCTGAGCAGGAAGCCCGATGTGGGACTCGATCCCGGGACTCCAGGATCATAACCTGAGCCGAAGGCAGTCGCTTAAACAACTGAGCCACCCAGGCACCCGCCCCTACTCATTTTCTAAGAGGTGCTGTGCTCTCACACCTGTGGGATGGGACTCTTGCTTGCTTCGTGCACAGTTTCTCCCAGTGGTGCCCAGACTTGTAACCCAGGCTTTTCTATCCCCTGAACTCCAGAAGGCCTCTTTGACTATTTGACAATCTGGATGTCTAACAGGCATCTCAAACAGAACATGTCCAAAACAGAACGCTTGACACATACAAAAGCAAATAAACAAAAACTATTCCTCTTTCAGATCTACCAACACAGGAAATGGCATCAAAAACCACCCAGTTATTCATGTCAAAACTACCAGCAATCATCCTTAATTATTCCCTCTCCTTCACCCCTCAATTCCAATCCATTACCAAATCCTTTTGACTCTTCTCACAAACCTATCCTTGAGCCATCCATTTCTCTCTATTTCTGCTGCTAACACCCTAGGCCAACCTGCCATCATCCTCTGCCTGTACATCTGAAACAGTCTCCCAACTGGTCTCCTTGCCTCCCCTTTCACGGTGCATCCTCCACAGCCAGAGTGGCTAACCAAAGTTAAATAATGATCTTCCCTTGCTCAACAACCCCCTTGACAAGTCTCTGTCACACTATTAATAACATCTGAGTCTTTGGCCTGAAGGTCCTATGTGGTTTGACCTCTGTCCACCTTTCCAAAGCCATATTCACCACACTCCTCACTGAATCCATGCTACTCCTTGAGCCCTCCAAGCTTGTTGCATCACTGTAGTAAACGTGCAT
>NW_027397131.1:1618884-1824370 GCF_003265705.2 Callorhinus ursinus
GTGCATCCGGTGTTCCTTTTGCTCAGAATGTTTTTCCCCAGTGGCTCTTAAAGAGTAGCTTCTTAGCAAGCGCTTCCCTAATCACTTATTCCAGTGGTTCTCCATCGTGTGGCACCAATCCCAAGGAGGTGTTTAGAAAATGTGTGGGGACATCTTTGTTAATCACAGGATTTGGGGGTACTACTGGCATTTAATGGCAGGGTGGGAGGGGATGCCGGGGATGCCAGATGTCTGGCAATATGTCGTAGAGTCCTCCCAATGATGGATTGGCCTGCACACTGCACGACTTGGAGTATCTCACTTGTCATGTAGGGGAAAAACCTGTTTATAATTATGTGTACCAAGAACCCACTCCATAGACCCACAGATACCTAAACACTAAATATTTTTTTGCCTAGTTTTAACATCCATTAAAATTTCTAGGGATGCAATTATCATGTAAATTGATGAAAGATAATCGATTGTTTTGTTTGAGGCATTACCCAGAGTTGTTCCCTGTTTAGGTAAATCATGTCACTAAGGGCAATGCCAGTGGTATTTGAGTCACTTGTAACACTCCTATAATCGTTGGGCATTTGTGGCTATTTGCATTTATGGCGATTCAATATATGAATGCAAACATCTGACTGCCTCATTATGTTCTCAAGCATAGTCATGTTCAATCTTTTACATATTGGAATGCATATTTTGTTATAAAATTATGTCTTCTTATTTTTCCTCTTTATTATAGTTGGGCATATACATATTTATGTAATATCTACATACATAATATGTATGAAGTATACTCTATCAATCTAAGAATTTTATTTTAGAATCATAAATGTTGTTATACTTGTTCTGGATAGAGGATGTTGGGTTTGACAGGTTTGAAAGACACTGAATTAATTCAAAGTAGTTCTCCAGTCTCTTCCCATCACTTACGTTGTTTTATTTTCATCGTAGCAATTATCACTAGCTAATAGCTTCTTGCTAATTAATTGATTGACTTGACTGGTATCTGCCTACCCATTCTAGAATGTAAGCTCTGTGAGAGTATCAATCTTATCTGTCTCATAAAATGTTTTATTCTCAGCACCTAGAACAGTGTCAGGAACAAACTTGCCTCAACCAGTGTTCTCCAAAGGATGGATAGTTGGATGGATGGATGGATGGATGGATGGATGGTTGGATGGATGGATGGAGAGGATGGCAGTATTGTCTGTTTGCTGTTGGATTTGAGTCTCTCTAGTTTAAAAGGTGATGATCAGAAACTGGCAGAAAGGCTAAATGAGATTCTGACACAGGGTAAAAACCGTTTATGGAAGATTTTGGGATATTCTGGATGCAGACAGAGCTGTTTTGGGGCTTAGGTGAGAAGATGTGGCACAGAATTGAGGAAGAGACCATCCCCCCGCCCCTGCACTGCCCACAGTGCTCCTTCGCGCTTGGAGGACTGGGAGCTTTAATGGCTTCCAAAAAATGTTGGCAAGGCTTCTGTGGTTTTAGGAGAAGCCAGTGATGTTGGCAAGTTGAAGCTAGAGCAAGAGGTGATGGAACACCATTAAGGGCCTAGAACTACCATCTGGGTTGTAGGCATGTGAGAGGCTTCCCTTTGGGGATTTCCAGAAATTACTCACGTTGGGGGCAGGTACCTAGGGACTGGGAGGGAATATTTAGAGTCCTGGCCATTTGGGCAGCAAAGTTAACTTTGACCTCTTTTTGAGTTTACGGGCTGATAGCACAAGCAAGGTACAGATTGCATATACATCATGTTTTAAATCATCTAGATCTTTGATCTAATCTGTAAATATAGTTACAGAAGATGCAGTATTGAGTTACGTGATAATTGTGTTCTCTCTTTCTCTTGTCCTTAATTTGGAGCCATCGGGTACAGTTGTGAATGTCAAGGACACCCAGCTGAGGGATCCTGTGGGAGTTGAAATCTAGTCCTTGCTTCACTCACCAAACCCCATGCCCTGGCTCCTTTTGCCTAGAGGAGAAGTGCTTTTTCTTAAGTGATGTGCAAATACTATCTGCTTACCAAGTCTTGGGACTGTGGCCCACCTAAAAGGACATTTTTTTTTTTTTTATTTGCAGGAAATGTTTGCATGAACTAGGGGAATCCCTGCCTTAATTCTTCTGTGTGTTTGCTCCTTTTTACCTTGGGGTCTCTGCAATGATGTCTAATAGCACAGCAAAGGCCAAAGTGGTAACTGTGCCAGCAGCACATGCTAAATGAGGCCTGGTACATTATAGAGCGTCTCAAATGGACTTCAGAGCCAGAGTGCCTGGCTCCAAATCCCAGCTCTGCCATTTACTAGCCATGTGACCTTGGGCAAGTAATTTAATCTTTATGTGCCTTAATTTTCCCAATTGAACATAGGGATGATAATAATAATAATACTCCCCTGTTAGCGTTGTGACTTAAAATGAATGAACATATGTAAAATGTGATGTCTGACCTACAGTAAACCTCACAGAAGGGTTAGCTATTAAGGTCTTCCTTCAGAGTGCCTGTGTGGCTCAGTAGTTAAGCATCTGCCTTCCACTCAGGTCATGATCCTAGGGTCCTGGAATCGAGCCCTGTGTCAGGCTCCCTGCTCCGCGGGAAGCCTGCTTCTCCCTCTCGCACTCCCCCTGCTTCTGTTCCCTCTCTCGCTGTCTCTCGATCTGTCAAATAAATAAATAAATTCTTAAAAAAAAAAAAAAAGAAAAGCCTTCTTCTTCTTTCTTTGAGATACAAAAAAGGGTGCTGCCCATGTGATCCCTATCACAACAGTCGAACTCTGATATCAAGGCTGTCATGCACCATGCCCTTGCCTAGCAGGGCCTCAACTATCAACACAGCTAACACCAGCCCAGCAAGACTCAGCCACAGCTGAGGCTTCTGAGGCCTATGACAAGGGCGCCATCTTTGGCAGGGTCTTTACCTCTGTGACTTCAGTGTTTCCACACTCGGGGTTCTGTGCAAAGAGACCCTGGGGAGATAGGATGATGGTACGAGGAGGGTCAAAGAATAATCTTTTTTTCTTTCTGTAGGCTCCATGCCCAAAGTGGGGCTTGAACTCACATCCTCGAGATCAAGAGTCCCATGCTCTACTAACTGAGCCAACCAGGGCCTCCAAAGAACAATTTTTTTTTTTTTTTAAAGATAGGATTTGGGCGCCTGGGTGGCTCAGTTGGTTAAGCATCTGCCTTCAGCTCAGGTCATGACCCTGGGGTGTTGGGATGGAGCCCCACGTTGAGCTCCCTGCTCAGCAGGGAGTCTGCTTCTCTCTCTCCCTCTGCCCCTCCTCCTTGCTTGTGTTCTGTCTTTGTCTTTCAAATAAATAAATAAAATCTTTAAAAAAAAATAAAAGATGGGGGTTACTGGACTATCCTGTTGGGAATGATTGGGTTGGAAGGGAGAAGATGAAGACACAGAAGAGAAAGAGAATAATGCCTGGGGATAGAGGGTTTGGCATCTAGTCACCCTGGGCCTCAGAGAGGAGAAGAGGTCCCTTGACCCCTCTTATTGTAACAAGAAGGATTTGACAAAGATGAACACAGGTACTGGAAGGCTCAGAGATTCAGTGCTGGGAAGATGAAAGCCCTGTAACAATGCCTGATGTCCAATGGTTTCTATTTTGTCACTGAAGCAAGAGGGTGTTTTCTTGGCTCAGCAGACCTGCATCCATCTCTTAGCAAACTTTCCCTGGAGCAGTGTGGCATGGTGGTCAAACATATAGGCCTTGTAGTCAGGCAGACTGGAATTTGTTTTTTTGTGTCTCAGGGACACGGAATAGAATTCACCCCAATTCTAATGATACACTTTCACTGTTAGTCCAGGCTAGTGCTTCACTGCTACCTCCTCTGTGTGCCCTTGGACAAGTAATTCATTGCTCTAGGTCTTAGTTTCCCCAACTGCACATCTCACCAACTACTAGTTTAACACAGAAGTCCTGGTCAATACTATTTAAAGAAGGGTATTTTCCCATTGCATCACTGAGCAAAACCCAACTGCTATCAAGAGAGACAACTTTGTCATTCCAGGACAGAACAAAAGAACAAAAAGTACAGTAAGAATATAGAAAATCTAGAAAACTTCCCTTCACTTTTCATGTCAAGGCATGCATAGAATAGGCTGTGATGAGCACTGGGTGTTACACTTACCTAATGAATCATTGAACACTACATCAAAAACTAATTATGTACTATACAGTGGCTAACTGAACATGAAAAAAAAAAAGAATAGGATAATTTTGGGCGTGCCTAGGTGGTTAAACGGCCGACTCTTCATTTCGGCTCAGGTTATGATCTCAGGATTGTGAGATCGAACCCTGCATCAGGCTCCATGCTGGGCATGAAGCATGCTTAAGAGTCTCTCTCTCTCCCTCCCCTCTGCCCCTCATCCCCCCTCTAAAAAAAAAGTATGGTTATTTTGTATGAACTCTGGGGTAAAACTGCAGACCTGGGGGCACCTGGGTGGCTCAGTCAGTTAAGTGTCTGCCTTCAGCTCAGGTCATGATCCCAGGGTCCTGGGATCGAGTCCCACATTTGGCTCCCTGCTCTCCTTTTGCTGCTCCCCATGCTCATGCTCTCTCTCTCTCTGTGTCTCTCTCTATCAAATAAATAAATAAATAAAATCTTAAAAAAAAAAAAAGGAAAAAAATAATGGCAGACCTGGCCAGAAGGACCAGTCTAGATGCCAGGCCCCAAACCCTGCCTATCCCAAGAATTGAGGGGGATCAAGAGCTTCATTTTCCTGTAACCCTTTTATGGCACACCTGTTGGGAAGCTCTTACAGGAGAAGAGGTCAGTGAGGGCCAGATAAACTGAGAAGGGTTTCATGGGAGAGGTGAAGATAGAACTTGGCTTTGAAAGGTGGTAGGTTGGAGGGACAGTATTGATGGTAAAAGACATTCCAGCAGAGGAAAAGACATGGAACAGGGCAGAGCAGTGGAACAGAATACTAGATCTGTGGGCTCTGGGGAGACCGAAGGCAGTGACAGATGACGGCAGGGGATCTAGGTTGAAAGGCAGTGGAATTTTTGTGCACTAGACCTAGAATAGAGAAATCCTAGAAATGATCACATTCAGACTCAGGGAAGAAGGAGATGAATATTTTTTAAAAAGTCTATGTATTAGGGAGAACTGAGGAAATAGACACTTCTGTATGATGCTGGTGCAAAATAAATGGTATGACCTCTTTGGGGGAAATGTTGGCAGAATCTACCAAAATTACAAATGCACATATCCTTTGACCCAGAATTCCACTCTGAGGAATTAATTCTACATAAATAGGTATACATCTTATATATCGGTATGTACAAGGTTAGATACTGTATCATTTTTGTAATAGCAAAGGTTGAAAACAAGATTTGGAAACACTGAATATTCACTAACAGGGGCTCATTGAATAAATTATGGTACATCT
This sequence comes from Callorhinus ursinus, assembly GCF_003265705.2. Taxonomy (NCBI): domain Eukaryota; kingdom Metazoa; phylum Chordata; class Mammalia; order Carnivora; family Otariidae; genus Callorhinus; species Callorhinus ursinus. The sequence continues at coordinate 1,624,280 of NW_027397131.1, forward strand.
ATACAGTAGAATACTATATAGTTATAAAAACAACAGGCGAGTCCTATGTACTTCATGTTTTCAAAGATACATTAAGTGGAAAAAGCAAGGTACAGGATACAATGTTTAAAGTGCTCATGCAGCTGCAAAAAGCAAGGGAAAGAAGAAGTGTGTGCATGTCTGTGTGTATGTATTTATGTATAAAAGAAAAGATTCATAAAAAATTAACATTGATTGCTTCTGAGTCAGGAAACTGGTTGCTAAAGGACAGGAGTGGGAAGAAAACTTTTTATAGCTTATCTTATTCTTCTTCCAAAAACTTGAACTCATGTGGATTCATGATGTATTTAAAACTAAATAAATCAAAATTGAGAAAATCCCTTAGACTATTTAAAAAACACACACAGCATCCATGATCCTCGATGTTCTAAGTGTGCGGGATACTTCCTAGGAGAAAAAAAATTTTGACCAGTTTACTTCTTTTAAATCAGGCCTTGGTTTATTCTACTTTTATGAGTCTTCTGGATTCCTGTTTTCATATTAAATAGTCCAACAATGGTCACTTGGTTCCACTTTAATTCAAAATCTCTTAATGTCATCTGCACTTAATTCACCATCCAAAACCATTTGATTGTGCTTATTTTGTACATGGATTTAAATGAATCGTATCATTCAAGCTTCAGACTGAAATGTGTATGGACCTCACAGCTATTCACATCATTTAATTCTGTCCTTTTCATGTAAGTGCTCAATAAAGGTCGAACGATAATGCTATCCCCATGTGTATTAACAAATGACCCTCGTGAAACTAACAAGTCTCTTCATTGTTTTCCTCCTTGAAAAAGAAATTGAAAATTGCCAAATGCACATTTTCCCCAGTTCTAAGTCTATGTCTAACCACACCCTGTCTGGACATAAAAATGCAGCCTCATTCGAGTTTGTTATTGGTAAGTACTTCCAGACACCAGTAAGCAACTTCTTCCTGTCCCCTGATCTCTATCCCCCAAAAGGGAAGAAAACATTTCGGTAGAAGGCTCAAGTATTTTTAATCAATAATTGCGTCAATAAAGCAGATGTTCCTGAAGCAATACCCTTGATCAATACCTGGTCTAATCCCTTTGTAACAAAGGAAGAGGAAAGTTTCTCATAAAATAGGATGGTATCTCCATGGGAGGGCCCTGTTTAAATTCCACTATAAAGGAGTGCTAGACACAGCCTGCATTCTTGTTGTAATAAATATTGCTTGAAATATTTAAACTCTCTGGGCCGTGGAATTTTGTGTTAAAAATAGTTGTCCTTGTTGTAGTTGTAGCTGCGTTTTAACAGACTGGTACATCTGCTGTAACTAACTGCACGTTACTGCCCACCCAGACGGCGCGAGTCCAACCTCCTGAAGCAGGGAAGCAGTCTCGACCAGTTCACCAATTAGTACATTGGAAAGAATACCGGAGGTTGATGGGCCAAAGGGATAAGATGGGTCATCTCTCCTTTCTACCAAAGGGCAGACAAAGTTAACCAAAGGGAAGTTTTAAATGGCCCCCAAACACCTTTTTTAAAGTTTACAGAATCGGGTCCCTGGGTGGCTCAGTCGTTAAGAGTCTGCCTTGGGCTCAGGTCATGATCCCAGGGTCCTGGGATCTAGCCCCGCTTCCGCCTCCCTGCTCAGCGGGAAGCCTGCTTCTCCCTCTGACCCTCTCCCCTCTCATGCTGTTTCTCTCTCGCCCGCTCTCTAATAAATAAATAAATAAATAAATAAATAAATAAATAAATAAATAAATAAATAAAATCTTAAAAAAAAAAGTTTACAGAATCCATAGGTCCAAGTAGCACTAAGTAATAGGAAAGCAAATAAAGCATCAGAACAAAGGCAGCAGAAGCTTTTCTGTCTTCTTTGACCATTACCAACCCCAGTGTAGGTTTTCAATGATTTTCTTTTTAAGCTAATAACACTCATTCTTATCTATTTTAACAGGAGTATCCCCGCACATGCCCTTATGGAGCTAGTGTAGCCTATCCAGCATCATGAAGAACTGCTCTGGCATGTGCTGAGGATCTAATATCCCAGTTTCGGTACCAAAGCCTGGTGCTCAACTCCATTCCCCTCCTCCCACCAGGCATCCTGAATAAAATACTTCTTAAACACAGAGGCAGCAAGAGGAACCCTTGAGCTGTTGCTGTCCTGTTCCCATGTAGTTTCTAAATATGTCCTCTAGGTGTCTTCAGTGACCAGTATTCGCAGAGATTTTCTGCATGGGGGCCAGAACAAGTTCTGTAATCGCTTCTTTATAGCATTTGGATTATCAAAAATGAAGTATTTTGGATTCCATGTTTGTCTTTTGTGCAATAAATACTTCTGAACATTGAGAAGACTTTCTGCATTCATCTTAGGTAACATACTGATCTCATATTTCTACCATGTGACTACTCAGGAAATTCTCATGTAAGTGGTTTAAATTAGGTTATTAAAAAAACCCTAAGTGGCTAAAGCAAACAAACTTCTTGGGGTGCAGGGGGGAGGTTAGGAGATAAAATGTGCAATTAGGAAAAATGTGACTCTTGTCTGGATTATGCAAATTAGTTGGCACAAAAGATAGAGTTTGAGTAAACTCCTCAGTGGGCTTAGGTGATCAGGCTGCGAGCTCCAAACTCTTCCTTTGTCATTGTATTTGAGGAGAATTCTAAAAATACGTCAAGTAGGAAGATCGTGTTGTTCTTTAAACCTAAGGGAAAGAGTTTGAGGAGGGGGATGTGATTTGGACTTTGACAGGTAAATGTGGGTAGGGTCTCAGTGTACCTTGAACTAGGGAGTTTCTGTTGCAAGACAGATCTATTGACTCTATTTGCAAGACTCCGTGATGCTTAGCGTAAGATACTGATGACCCAAGAGGCTTGCAACATCTAAAAATGTCACTTTCAAGTAAGTTTCGTTCAAATATTTTTCAAATAAGTTCTTACATTCAAAATAAGAAAGCAAGACAACTAATTTGCAATTATAATTAAAAGATAATGATAAAGCATCCCATGAAATCATTTCCTTTTGTTCCTTTGTCCTGAGAGCTACAGAATATCAAAGCATTTCTTTTTTAAAGCTTTTATTTGGAAATGGTTTCAAACTTAACAAAAAAAGTTTGCAAAAATAGAGAGTTGCAAGGAACACTTTTAGATCTTTTATCCAGATTCACTTATATTTAACATTTACACCATTTGCCTCGTCATTTGTGCCCCTTGATCTCTCCCTCCCTCTTTCTCTATATTTTTTTCTGAACTCTTTAAGGGTAAGTTACAAACAGCATGGCCCTTTGCATCTAAATTCTTCAGTGGGTATTTCCTATGAATGACTACCATACAGTCATTTACTTCCTAAATTTCCATTGATACAAGGCTTCCTTTCCATCTGCTATCCATGTTCTGATTATTATCAGTCATCTAGTGATTTTTTTTATAGTATTTTTCCTCACCAGTGGGTCCAATCTAGGGTTAGGTATCACATGTAGTCATCAAGTCTCTCTAGCCTCCTTTAATCTGGAGCAAATCCCACCACCTTTCCTTGTCTTATGATACTGACATTTTTTTGAAGAATATAGTGGGGCCTCCCCTTTTAAAAATGAATATAACATTTTTCATTTTGTATTTCTCTGGTGTTTGCTTGTGATTAGATTGAGACTGTACATTCTCAACCAGATTATTGCCTAGGTGAGGTGTCCTCTCTGGACATTGCTTCTGGAAGCATACAATGTCCATCTGTCTCTTGTTGGTGATACTAATTTTCATATCCTGGTCAAGATGTTGCCTGATTTTTGCATTATATAATTTACTTTCTCTCTCTCTCTCTCTCTCTCTCTCTCTCTCTCTCTCAACTGATAGGATTATGCAAATATCCTTCATCTCATTCAAAATTTCCTCCAAGATTTAACATTCATTGACAATTCTTTCTTAGTTTGATTTTAACCATAACAGTTGCAAAGTGATAATTTTCTAACTCCAGTACCACCTCTCTATTTAATATTTGGTCCTCTGCATTCTACTGTAAGCTAGAGACCTTGATTTTTATCTGTCTATCATCTATCATTATTTTTCTTATCCTCTGTCATTATAATCACCGTTATCATCTGTGTATTTTTGGAATGACACATGAGTTCTTATTTATTCAATGGTTTAAAATTCATGATTGATGCTGGGACATTGATGCTCAGATTATTCCAGATTTGGCCAGGAGTAGCCCATTCAAGGCAGCCTTGGTGTCCTTGTTCATTGTTTTGAGTACTTTCTAACTTCCTGGCCAGCAAGATATTCCAGGGTCTTTTGCACCTACCCTGTCCCATCTCTGGAATCAGACGTTTCTCTGAGAAGCCCTAGCTCCTCTTCATGGGGAGTTGTATTAGAGACCAAGACCTAGGTATGCTTGTTGCTACTGGGGACCTCTTTGCCTCTTGGCCCTTTTAGTGTATAGAGCTAAGAAATATATACATTTATATATGCGTATGTATACACATATACATGTTTATAATATATGTATGCACACAGATATGCACATAAAAATACATATTTTAGAAATCACAGTTTATACCAGTACCTCCAATTCCAGCACAGTTCTATAGGATTCTTTTTGGCTTTCTCCTGTCTCATATTTGTATGTCCCTTCTTCTACAATGAGAATATGACTCTCAATATCAACCCATTTACTCATTTTCAAAGTATTTTGTTTTTTCTTTTTTTTTTTAAAGAATTTATTTATTTATTTAACAGAGAGAGAGAGTGAGGAACAGAAGCAGGGGGAGCAGCAGGCAGAGGGAGAGGGAGAAGCAGGCTCCCTGCTGAGCAGGGAGCCCGATGCTGGGCTCGATCCCAGGACCGTAAGATCATGACCTGAGCCAAAGGCAGACGCTTAACCAACTGAGCCACCCAGGTGCCCCAAAGCATTTTCTTTTCAACCTTTCATATATGGCTTCACACACAGAAGACCATTACTTTTGGAAAGTTTGTTATGTATACTATAAAGAATAATGCAAAGACAAATTTCTAACCATTGAACAAAACGGTAAAAAATGGAAAACTCTGAAAATTTTTTTCTTTCAACATGAAGGACTTTGTAAATCTGTAGTACCAGTTCTCATATAATTTCTTAACTTGGAAGTGGGTTGAGTGGGACAAACCCTTTGAGTTATACAGAAAGGCAGAGTAGCCAGCCGCCCTGTACTATATAGGATCGGGTGGGTTTTAAGTTTCTCGTCTCACGTGACTCAGTGTTCTCCAGTATGTTTTCTTTTATGATGTGGGGCAGGAAGAAGACAAGAGGAGACTGAGGCAGGAAGTAAGCCAGCAGCCGTGGTGAGAGGACTGGTACTTGGAAGTACCACTTACAAGAATGGAGCTCACTGGTTCTGGTCTCTGCAAATCAGTTTTAGAACTGTACCCAGACAGGCCTGCATGTCAGTCTAGCTGGCTTTTGGGGATTGGGTCATAGAAGAATTTCTTCAAAAGAAAAGACTGTATGTATCATTGCTGAAAGTGACTTCCTCTTTGAATTTTTAAAATGAGGGCGCCTGGGTGCCTCGGTCAGGTCAGTTAAGCCTCTGCCTTCGGCTCAGGTCATGATCCCAGAGTCCTGGGATTGGGTCCCGCGTCGGGCTCCCTGCTCAGTGGCCCCAGTACCCTTTCAGCCCTTAAGATTCTGTTATCCTATGAATGAAGAGGTAACTATATCAATTAATGAGTTAGTTTTGCAATTATCTAATTAAGGTGCAGACATTCCTGGAGTGATATTCCCTTCCCAGGGAATTCTCCTCCAGACTCTCATCTATAACTGCTCAAGTCTTTGGACCTTCCTGTTCTTATAACCCTTCTGATTCTCTAGCTACTCTCCATGACTTACCTCGCTGCAAAAAAGCTTTCTTCCAGAATGCAGCACCTGCCAATGACTTCTTCCTCACTTCCTGGCAGGATGTAGACCAAAACCCCAGACAAACCACAATTTGTTTTATTTAATTGTATCACTAGTCTTCACTGTTTCTCCTTTCCTCCTCCCCTCCCTCCTGCATAGATAACCCAGATCTCTAGAGCATACTTGGCTTCCACCAAAATGCACTTATTACTCCTTGTGCAGTTGAAAGAGAAGGAGAATGGCATTTCCTATTTTGTTTTACTGTGATAAGAAGTAACCATTTCTGAAACAGGAGCCTACACAGGTGAAGCTACATTTTCCCATCGGTCATAACATTTGGGTAATCCGGTAGAGATATTGTTGACTGACACAGACATCAATTACTTGAAAGACAGCATTTTACGTAGCATGGGTTGATAAACTATTCTGTACTCTGTAGTCTGTGAAGTATTATTTGCATTATACTTTAAAGATAAGTTAGAGAGCAATACCTATATAAAAATCATATTATAGCAGCTTTTCCTTACTGTTTACTCGTTCTCCAACAAAGCCTTTCATGGTTGCTCCAATTTCTCATTCCTTCCCTTAGTTCTCTGGTTCTTGAGATCTATCATAGTTTTAAGTATATATAGTCCTATTTTGTTTGACATAAATTCCTCAAAATGGTATTTATAGTCTTCGTTTATTTTGTATTGCTTCATCGAATCCATTTATTGGTGGGATTTTACATGGTTTCATACTTTGTCCAAATGAGAATATTTTGGTTCTGTGTCCTGAGCACAGCTGTAGTCGACAATAACGTAGAGCTTACGAAAGGGGAACGCACGTTCTGCTCAAGTGAGTTCTTGCTCAGTCAAGTTTTCTTATAATAGATATTTAGTCACTGCACTTATGTATTGATTCTGTACTTACTATTGGAAAATTGGCTTTTTATCTCATTTCACAGAAAACCAAGCAAGGCAAGTTTAAGTGATTAAATGCTAGGGCACGGGAGGGAAAAGTCACAGATTTCCTGTGGCTACTATTGAAAACATTCTGAAATTGTGCCTGACGTATTGGAGGTTTGTTTGTTTCCTTCTTAAAAAAGAGCTTGGATGTGAATGGACCCAATAGTGGAAGAGGCTCCCGCCACACCAGCATTTCCAGCATGGAATTTGTGAGTGGGTGGGAAATGCTTACTTGCTATTTACCTGCCTTGCGCTGCCTTTGACACACATGATGAGCCAGCGTCATTTGACTGTCACCTCCTTAGGAGGCAGGATTCTTCAGCCCACACTCTGCTCGGCACTGACTTCTTCTCTGTGCATGCTTTGTGTCTGTATTTTTTTGCCCAGACTGTGCATTTTGAGTGAAGCACCAACCCAAGACAGGCTCCTCAGCTTTGTCATTGTAGGGAGACCGACAGAGCCTCCCACACAGCGACACCCTCAAAGGGAGGCAGGGATGCCAATTCCTTTGAAGAAGCATTTCTTAAACAAAAGGGATTCCCCTATGGGCTGGTGCGCCTGACAATTGGTTCTTTCCCACCACATTGGGCAGAACTCACAGATGGGTGGCGGCCTATTTGTACTTATTAGGACATATGTTGCCAAATAAATAAATAAACAAGTAAATGTTTTAGACCTCTAGGCTCTGGCTTTAACTCATTAAGGGTTTAAGTTCTAAAGATGCAATTACGGGTTTATAAACGAGCTCGATGTGTTTTAGAAATAAAACAGGTGGGTACCCAACACAACAGCTCTGGCTAGAGCATGGGCCAATATTCGTTAATTCAGATATACCACAAGTCAAAGTGCATTCTCCGAAACACAATAGAGCCGTCTGGCCAAAGCCAGAAATACCAGTTGGGGCGCCTGGATGCATCCCTTCCACATACTGAGTATCTCTGGTAAGTCTCTGCAAATCTGTGCTGCTGGAGAAGCCCACCACGGAAGTCTTCTGCAAAGAATGGACCCGAACTACCAGATCAGTATCAAACTAAACTTCTTCTCTGTAGGCCTCCTGGGGAGGGAAGAGCCCGTGGGCAGCCCAGAACTCTAGATGAGACTGCTCTGGTCCTACAACAGTCCTATAATCTGATCTATAACCCTAAGTCCAAGTGGGAACTCAGTCAGTCGTTGAGGGGGTGCGCTGCTAAGGGAGAGCCATGGTTCTCTGGGCGTTCCTCTGTGTGTCAGCCCACATTCTGCTGGCTCCCCTCCCCTGATGGAAGCTTCATTGAATGCACTGAGACAATAGGAAGGAGGCCCAACCCTTGCCCACAACAGCTCCCACCTGCCACGCAAGGTGCTCGATGAGAGTCCCTCGGGGCCTGGCTGGAAGTTGGCGCTGCCCCGGCAGGCCCAGACACTAGCAGCTTGGGAGAAGTTGTATTCATTCCGGGGGCTTTCCATTAGTTGTCTAAACTGGTTCAGCTCTCCAACTCCATCCTACTTCTCTATTTGTTTTTTTCCCTCCCTTTGGGGCACATATTCTTCATCTTGACGGCCAACTCACCTGCAGATTCACAATGTCCTTGCTTACGTAGCTCCCTCCACAATAGCTTTAGATTCCCAAGAAGCTTACCCAGTTAGTAGGGTACTTTTTCCCATTCTCAGAAAATGCCTTCGGAAACATTTCTCTAGTTACTACTGTGTCCCTTGCCTTTTTTTTTTTTTTTTTTTTCTTCTTCTTCCTGATGGACTCTTCTAGTCCATAGATGCTTTTTACAAGTGATGGCAGATATGCAGTGGACATGTCATTCAAGTTGTGTGGGACACCTTTACCTCCTTTCCCACATCCCACCCTGGGGGCCCAGGGAATTGGACCTGTCTTCCAAGCTGTGGTGGAAGATGAGAGGAAATCAACACTCTATTCCCATGATTCTGTTCCTCTTTCTCCATTTTGGGCCTGGTTGCTGATTTAGGTCCATAGAGAAGATAATTTGTGGAATTGTTTTTGGTAGACCAGAGGAAAGGAGACGGAGCCAAGACTCAGCCTGTGGTTACGTGACAATCCACTGGCTGAGTGAGGCGGCAACATGCCCAAGGGTGGTGAGGAAACTGTAACTCCTTCTATGGAGATAAGACCCAGAATGCATGGTGAATTCCCCTGGGTCAAACTAAAGGCAGAAGGATGGGGAGAACTGTGTGAAAAGGAAGATGGCGCCTTTGTCTAAATATAGTATAGCACAGAGGCAGTGATACTAACATTAAAACAGACCTTGGTGTTCTGATCAGGGCGACCTACTCATGTATTTCAGTTTGTGCTAAACACCTAAACACATGGGAGGCTGGATCAGTCTGCTTATCTCTGCATTTTTACACTGGCTTTCACCAGAGAACCCAGGTGCTCAGACTGCACCCAGCTGGATGACTTGCCCCCTCCCAAAAATCTGGCAGGGACCCAGGCTAAACATGACAGTAATGTTTGAGCAAGAGAGGCTCCACCCCTGCCCAGGTCCTGCCTTTACACCTCCTTCCCCTCCCAGCTGAAAGCAGCTAGTCCCCTCAAGGGATCAAGTGAACAATTGGGTCAGCTTCTGATAATGAGATCTTGGGCTCCAATAAGAAAAGAAGGAAATTGAGATTAGCGTTTAAACACAATCCGTAGCCCTGTCTGGTGGCCTCTGCATGTTCATTGAACTGCTCACTGACGCTGGAAGGAAAATCCTGGGCAGGGATGACACGACTACCTGGCACAGTGATGTGGGGAAACACAGATGAGGGTGTTCTTTTTATCACACTGTCCAAAGGATGGCGGGGAGCAGGAATGGCTGGCCACCTGGCGTAACTGGCACTAACCCTGTTTGGAGGGTTCCCACCAGGACACAATCTGGCAGCGTTTCCTCAGCGTCATGATTTTTGTCATCCTGGTGCACAAGCTGCCCTGTTGTTTACTTACTAGTTTCTAAAAACTTCTACCTACTTTCGAAACATAAATATTCTCCTTTAGCTTTGCCCTAAGCAACGATACCCATGAAATCACTGGTTTGATATTTTCTAATGTACTTTTGAGTAAAAATGTAACTGCCAAAATAAGAGATAAAATAAATAAAAAGTATAAAAGTAAAATAGAAAGTACTGATTCATGAAGCACCTAAAATTATTTGGAGTACCATATTTTAGGAAAACACACAAGATACGTTGGCTTCAGAGGACGGGATATACTAGGTCAAGAATGTTGTCCCGTGTCAATGTGAGGAGATGGAAATTGAGTTGATTCCATATTTTTTCTTAAGATTTTATCTCTTTATTTATTTGAGAGGGAGGGGGATGGATAGGGGCAAAGGGAGAGGGAGAGAGAGAATCTCAAGCAGACTCATACTGAGCCGGGAGCCCAACGCAGGGCTCGATTTTACAACCCTGAGATCGACCTGAGCTGGACTCAAGAGTCAGACCCTTAATTGACTGGGCCACCCGGGTGCCCCAATTCCATATTATTCTAACATGAGCTTCAAGATTCCATTCTTCTGGTGTAGAAGGAGGAAGAGGAAGAAGAAGTAGAAGTAGAGAAGGTGGAGGTAGAAGAGGAGAGAGAGAGAAAGGAAAGGGGAAGTACACATTTGGCTCTTAGGCTAGGTAGTTGCAAAACATGGATTTCACTTGGTGAGGCTAAGGTAAGAAAACATTTTCATAATCATAAAGACCAATACTCGTTGCTTGTGGCACTAACCCTGACCAATCTTATCCCAAGTCGGCAGCAGTGTATAGGCGGGCTAGGCCAGGCAATCCTAAGGCGACCCAAGTCTTCAAAGTCTTGGTGGCTCAACGCGCACTAGTTTACTTCTCCCTCACACAAAGCCTGCTGTAGGTTACCTGGGTTCTCTGAGGCATCTTCCTTCCAAGGGTGAGTCAGAGATCCAATTCTGTGGCTTCGCTACCTCAGTACGTGGTTGCCAGAGTTACCACAGGAGAGGAGCAGCCCCTGGAGAGTCACACAGGGCTGGTTCACTGCCCAAGCCCCAACATAACCTGTGTAGCTCACATGGCCCTGCATAACAATGAGAGGGGCTGGGACGAGCTTTTTCCTCTGAGAGTCCAAGAAGGTGAGGAGAACAGGATACAGATGAGCACTGGAAATCTCTACCACGAGTAAGAAGAATACAGCTTTTAGAACCTGACTGTCTGTCTTACCGCTCACAGTTATGTGTTTCTTCATACAGAACGCCAGCACAAGGATGGCCACATTGTGGCTTTGCTGTGAGGTTAGGTGAGATATCACCTAGAAAGTGCCCAGGTTTGTCCAACTACTACCTAGTTAATCTGGACAAAAAAAGTGTGGTGTGATAGAAATAGCAAGATTGCTTCTGGAAGTTGGATGCCAAGCTAGGACTTAATTCCAAGTCCCAGGGTGAGGCTTCTGGTGTTAGACAAAGTGCCTGCCCCCCCCCAGCAAATAATAGTTCTCTTTGCCTCCCCTCCTTGACAAGACAGACGGAGCCAGTGTTAGGTTCTAAGTTCCATTTACAATGTTTTTAAAACATTGTGGTAGAAAATATGTAACATTAAATTTACCGTCTTCCCCCATTTTCAAGTGTAGAGTTCAATAGCCTTAAGGATAGTCATATTGTTGTGTAACAGATCTCAGGAACTTTCTCATCACGCAAAACTGAAGCGCGACCCATGAAACATGAAACGACAAGTCCCCACCTCCCCCTCGCACCGGCCCCTGGAAACCACCAGTCCACTTTCCATTCCTATCATTTTGTCTGCTTTTAGAAACCTCATGGGAGGGGAACAATGACAACAATTTTTAGTTAAAAACCATGATTAGAAAACAACAAATCCCCATGGATAACAAATGTGCCCCTCCTCCACTACAAATATAATTCTTGAGACTGAGAAAGGGAATTACAGGATCTGTGACACTGGGAGACTTGATGGATCTAATGTCTCCTCTGGTGACTATAAAGCAATTAACAAAACACAACTGTGGAAGTTGAGATCCTTATATTTCCTCATAAAATTCACTTCTTGTGCTTAATCTGTTACTCTCAGTAGTGAAGTTTGAGAGTCATCAATATGACAGGACAGCAATATTGCCTCATCAGTCATGATTTACTTAATGTTTTCTGAATTTAGTAATATTTGATTAAAATTTAATGTGAACATATCATATCATGCCATATATATTATTGCATCCATTAATCAGGTAACTATAGTAATGAAATGCCGGAAGGTTGGATGAAAAAGGAGCTAAAGTCTTGATATATGTTTGACATAATTCTGTGAGTGATTAACCAAAAAAGAAAAAAGTCAGTCATACAAAACTTCATTAATATATATTACTTTTACAATCATCTATGTATCATCAGATATTTTTAACCTTTGTTAAGCTGAATTTTTAATTTACTTAAAGACACTGAATATTAATAACCATGAAAGATATACATTGTTCCATTGAATCACAAGTTGACAGAATGATTCATCGTTTACTCTAATTTTTTTTGTATAATGATGTGTGTTAAAACATTATTTAAGTTGTTCAATCAGTTTGTCATGGGGGAAATAGCACATAGTCAGCATATGGCTGTGCAAAATACTAATTTAAATATCATATTGTATTTCTGTCATCTTCAACTTCCATGTCATCGACCATAGCAGGTGATCAGTGTGACGATGCATAATTTATGTTTGACACAGGCTGGTTTTTGTGTACAAAATTTCTCTTTTCCTTATTAAAACACTGAAATTAGTCATAACTTGTTTCCTTTAATGCTGCCATTTTAATAAACTAATAAATGACCAATTGCTATGTAAACATCTATCTGCCCTGTTCATCAAAATAGTTAAGGAGGGGTTTGCATTTAAAGAAGTAATGAATAGAATAGAAAATTATTTGCAAGATAGTTTTACTTTGATTTAATGGAGGAATGTTGATTATTTGGACACAGTTTTCCTCTTAGTTGTTCTCTTTTTAAAATTGTGTCAAGTTGCACTTTGTTCACTCATTCGTTCATCACATTTTCTTTTTTATTGAACAATTCTCTTGACAGGCATTGTGCTAGGCTCTGGGATACAACCTAAACTGATATGGTCCCTGGTTCCGGGTAGCTCACAATCTAGTGATGAGCAGAAGCTGACACAAATGCAAGCAGGGATGAGCTCCAAAATGGAGTCTTCACAAAGTGCAGTGGGACACAAAGAAGTTGGAGGGAACCTGGTGGAATCTGGAGAGCTGCCTTTTGTGGATACTTGGGATGTAAATGAAGGGTTTCCCAGACACACAAATGGAGTGCGACTGTGGGAGAGGGGCGAGGCTGGGCAGATTCTAGAAAGAATGAACAGCCTGTGCGAAGGCTCAGAGGCATAAGAAAGCGTTTTCAGGAAGAAGAAAAATTCACAAACCTGTCTCGATCTAGTATATATAGTATATATAGTAATGTATACCCTGGTGTGATAGAGATGTCAAGATTACCTCAGGGTGCTGCATGCAGAGTGATGCCTTCTTTCCAAGGCCTAAAGAATTGTAGCTCAAAAAATACTACCCAGAAAATTACCATTAATTTTCCCCTGAAGTGTTCAAACAGAGTAATTATAGATGGAATCAGGGAGCCTAGGACTATGATATACGTCGCAGCTAAATTCTACCTTAGTAGGGAACCCATCCTAAGAAAGTAGATGTGAAGAAGGACTTTAAAGAAAAGGGACAACTAGACTCCAGGGGTGTTGGAACTGGAATCATTTCTAGGATAGGATTGATTCAGAATTAGGAGGTAATGGAGTTAGGAAAGAAAGAAAGTGATATCCGGAAGGAAAGATCAAACCTGCCTGTCGTATGTATCCGAAATGCTTGACCCTGTCCTTGGGAGTGGGAAGTGGCTCCCAGTTGGAGATGAATGCTTTTCATGGTTGGATGAGTCTGGTCCATGGTGAGGTCAAACATCATTTTCAGTGACTTGTTGCAACATTCATGATTAATGTTGATTTATTACTCGATCATTGTGTTATGTAAATAGGCGGCAGTTTTTTTGTGTGTCTTGGTGTGATGCTGGTTTAATTGAGTTTGGGAATGGGGGGAGGAGGTGGGAGGTTCCAGGGTTAATACTGTTAGCTTCTTCCTCAGTAGCAAACTCTTCTCATGATGGATGAAACAGCCAAACTGTTAATGGAATTCCATATGGAAAAGAGAGGTTTTATTATGGCAATCTTATGACAGTAACAAAGAAAGATCTATAAACTAAAGAAAGTTAGTTATAAATGTTACCATGAATCAAAAATTGCAACAAAGCATATGCTAATTTGCTGACTCCTTAGCCAAACTAAAATTTTATTATTTTATTCAGTAGTGAGCTTACTTAAACACAGACATACATGGATACACGGACACACACACACACACACACACACACACACACACGCACACATGTGTGCTGGGTGCAGAGACAATTTAAACAAGAAGCAAACTTACATATTTTCCAAAATGATTGAAGTGGAAATGAAATGAAAATGGAAAAGCCCATATTTATTATAAGATTTCTATAATGAAAATGGAACTGTTTTATAATCAGGAAAAATTAATTAAATCCAGATTGAACCAGTACTTTATTTAAGTATCTAGTTCATTATCTGGAAGCTTCTACTGGGAATTTGAAACTCAAAGTGGAAACAACTTTCATATCCCTGAAGGAAACTTTCACTTCTAGGATTTACTTGGTCCCAAGAACTACAAGTGATGAGAAAAAGAATCTCTACCCTAAGGTCTGGAGATTCTGAATCGACACCTGAGTTTCTGATGACCAAGGAATCTTCCCTATCAATCTGCCTTGGCCTGTGGAGCTGCTGATCCAGAGTGTGGGAGGTGAGTAGGACAAAGCCTCTTCAATTGTGATCAGATAGCTGTTCACAGAAAGGTCTTCCCAGAGTTTGCTGTATAGAAAGCACAGCCCACACATCATCATTATTCATTCTTCCAGCTTAAGAGGCTTGTTTTTCACAGATGTGCCCTTCCTGTTTGGCATTTGTAACTGTGGACTGCTGTTCAGTTGAGGAAAATGCGTCATCTAAATATGAACTGAGATTTCGAGCTGATTCATGAACACCTTTTGTTGAGTGAGACATAAAAAGGAGTATCGTTGCCCAGAGTGAGGTATGCAGCCTGGCAAAATTTTACTATGGTATGCCACCCCAGGCAGAAGGGAGGAGAGGGCAGCTGGTGTAGGCAAGGGAACCCCTCTTTCAGAAAAAGTAAAATATGAGTGATAAGAAATTCCCTAGAGAAAATAAATGGACAAAATGCTTTAGCTTCCATTTTGCTTGTGTACACGCTCTATATTTCTCTGGAAGCTTTTCCCACAGAGATAGTGGCATTATTTTTTAAACCAACTCCCCGATTCAGTCTTTGAAGCAAATTAACCTTCCTCCTACGCTTTGATTCAGACATTTGTTTTAGGGAATGTTTTATCTACTGAGGCAGTAGAGAGCTACTGACTCACTCAAACTGACAGGAGGGGATCTTGTAATTACAAGGGATATATTCATTCATTTAGCATTTATTGAGCACCTATTGTTAGCTAGGCAGTGTGTGCAATAAATGTTTGTGGAATTGATTTCTTGCCACTTCCGTGACACTTCAAACTTCCTGTGTCAGTTGATGAAATATGACCCAAACAAATTTGGTCTGGGGGTTCCGAGTCCAGGACTTTGTGACCATTGGAAATCATGGAGATAGTAACTACACCTCGAGGAATATAATATTTCTATCAGGCTGAACATTTGCTCAAAGTTGGTCTGCAAGCTATTATCAGAGAAAATGAGATCATTCTAATAAAGGACACATATAGTTTCTCTCTTATGTCTTTTACTGTTTCCACAGTGAATCATCATCTAAGTTCACATTTGCATTTCACCAACTGGGAGGAAACAAACACTGCCCTCTTATTTCTAACCAATGTTTTATAGCAATGGTCTAATTTGGTCAAAATTCTGGGTCTGATTCCTAGCTGTATCTCAACTCTGTGACCTTGGACAAGTCACTCCTTCGAATCTCAGTTTCCTTAACTAAAAAAAGAAGAGAGATTAATATACATGGAATGAGATGATGTTTATAAAAATCATTTATTACCTTGATCCCAAAACCAGACAAAGACCCCATCAAAAAGGAGAATTACAGACCAATATCCTTGATGAACATGGATGCAAAAATTCTCACTAAAATACTAGCCAATAGGATCCAACAGTACATTAAAAGGATTATTCACCACGACCAAGTGGGATTTATCCCTGGGCTGCAAGGTTGGTTCAACATCCGCAAATCAATCAACGTGATACAATACATTAACAAAAGAAAGAACAAGAATCCTATGATCCTCTCAATAGATGCAGAAAAAGCATTTGACAAAGTACAGCATCCTTTCTTGATCAAAACTCTTCAGAGTGTAGGGATAGAGGATACATACCTCAATATCATAAAAGCCATCTATGAAAAACCTACAGCGAGTATCATTCTCAATGGGGAAAAGCTGAGAGCTTTTCCCCTAAGGTCAGGAACGCAGCAGGGCTGTCCACTAGCACCACTGCTATTCAACATAGTATTAGAAGTCCTAGCCACAGCAATCAGACAACAAAAAGAAATCAAAGGCATCCAAATCGGCAAAGAAGAAGTCAAACTCTCACTCTTTGCAGATGAAAGGAGACTGTATGTGGAAAACCCAAAAGACTCCACCCCAAAACTGCTAGAACTCATACAGGAATTCAGTAAAGTGGCAGGATATAAAATCAATGCACAGAAATCAGTGGCATTCCTATACACCAACAACAAGACAGAAGAGAGACAAATTAAGGAGTTGATCCCATTTACAATTGCACCCAAAACCATAAGATACCTAGGAATAAATCTAACCAAAGAGGCAAAGGATCTGTACTCAGAAAACTATAAAAGACTCATGAAAGAAATTGAAGAAGACACAAAGAAATGGAAAAACGTCCCATGCTCATGGATTGGAAGAACAAACATTGTGAAGATGTCAATGCTACCTAGAGCAATCTACACATTCAAGGCAATCCCCATCAAAATACCACCCACTTTTTTCAAAGAAATGGAACAAATAATCCTAAAATTTGTATGGAACCAGAAGAGACCCCGAATAGCCAGTGGAATATTGAAAAAGAAAAGCAAAGCTGGCAGCATCACAATTCCAGACTTCCAGCTCTATTACAAAGCTGTCATCATCAAGACAGTATGTACTGGCACAAAAACAGACACATAGATCAATGGAACAGAATAGAGAGCCCAGAAATGGACCCTCAACTCTATGGTCAACTCATCTTTGACAAAGCAGGAAAGAATGTCCAATGGAAAAAAGACAGTCTCTTCAACAAATGGTGTTGGGAAAATCGGACAACCACATGCAGAAGAATGAAACTGGACCATTTCCTTACACCACACACAAAAATAGACTCCAAATGGTTGAAAGACCTAAACGTGAGACAGGAGTCCATCAAAATCCTAAAGGGGAACCACAGGCAGCAACCTCAGCCGCAGCAACTTCTTCCTAGAAACATCGCCAAAGGCAAGGGAAGCAAGGGCAAAAATGAACTATTGGGATTTCATCAAGATAAAAAGCTTTTGCACAGCAAAAGAAATAGTCTACAAAACCAAAAGACAACCGACAGAATGGGAGAAAATATTTGCAAATGATATATCAGGTAAAGGGCTAGTATCCAAAATCTATAAAGAACTTATCAAACTCAACACCCAAAGAACAAATAATCCAATCAAGAAATGGGCAGAAGACATGAACAGACATTTTTCCAAGAAGACATCCAAATGGCCAAGAGACACATGAAAAAGTGCTCAACATCGCTCGGCATCAGGGAAATCCAAATCAAAACCTCAATGACATACCACCTCACACCAGTCAGAATGGCTAAAATTAACAAGTCAGGAAACGACAGATGTTGGCGGGGGTGCGGAGAAAGGGGAACCCTCCTACACTGTTGGTGGGAATGGAAGCTGGTGCACCCACTCTGGAAAACAGTATGGAGGTTCCTCAAACAGTTGAAAATAGAGCTACCATATGACCCAGCAATTGCACTACTGGGTATTTACCCCAAAGATACAAATGTAGGGATCCGAAGGGGTACGTGCACCTCGATGTTTATAGCAGCAATGTCCACAATAGCCAAACTGTGGAAAGCGCCAAGATGTCCATCGACAGATGAATGGATAAAGAAGAGGTGGTATATATACACAATGGAATATTATGCAGCCATCAAAGGGAAGGAGATCTTGCCATTTGCAACGACGTGGATGGAACTGGAGGGTGTTATGCTGAGTGAAATAAGTCAATCAGAGAAAGACATGTATCATATGACCTCACTGATATGAGGAATTCTTAATCTCAGGAAACAAACGGAGTGTTGCTGGAGTGGTGGGGGGTGGGAGGGATGGGGTGGCTAGGTGATAGACATTGGGGAGGGTATGTGCTATGGTGAGCACTGTGAATTGTGCAAGACTGTTGAATCACAGATCTGTACTTCTGAAAGAAATAATGCAATATATATTAAGAAAAAAAAAAGAAGAAGAAGATAGCAGGAGGGGAGGAATGAAGGGGAATAAGTCGGAGGGGGAGACGAACCATGAAAGACGATGGACTCTGAAAGACAAACTGAGGGTTCTAGAGGGGAGGGGGATGGGGGGATGGGTTAGCCTGGTGATGGGTATTAAAGAGGGCACATTCTGCGTGGAGCACTGGGTGTTATACACAAACAATGAATCATGGAACACTACATCAAAAACTAATGATGTAATGTATGGTGATTAACGTAACAATAAAAAAATAAAAAAATCATTTAAAACCTGTGGAGCCCTATGCAAATGCACGGTACAGTAAATTTAAAAAGGTTAGCTTAAAATCAATTAAGTCAAAGGCAGGGGACAACTTTTGGTTAGGGAAAATTTCCTTTTTTGTATTGAACCCCTTAATCCCTTCCCACTTAATTAGAATCTCCTGGATGGTAAATTCTGAGATGAAATTAATTACTGGTTAATGTCTGAAATTCCACCTCAAAATGTGGTTGTCTCTGTTCAAATGCAAGTATACTTGAGCTGGCTATTAGTCATTTACACCTTAGTATAACTGAGAAGAGATTAAGAAGTTTATTTTAAGGGTGTCTGGGTGGCTCAGTCAGTTTGGTGGCTGGCTTTTGATTTAAGCTCAGGTCATGATCTCACAGTCCTGGGATTGAGCCCCGAGTCGGGCTCTGTGCTCAGTGGGGAGTCTGCTTGAGGATTCTCTCTCTCCTTTTCCCTCTGCTCCTCCCCCTGTTCATGCACTCTTTCTAAAATAAATGGATATATCTTTTTTTCCCTTAAAGAAGCTTATTTCAAGAAGGGACATAGGTTGAACACCCCAAATGGGAAGCGGAAGAGTTGGAAAAGATATCCACATTCCCTTAAACTGTAATTCTGAAATCCTCAAACCACAGGATTTTTTTGTAACTCATTTAGCAACAAAACCTGCCCTGAATGGATATGAGACTGACTAGATTCCTTATTGTTCCCACTTAGTATGATTGGATGTTCACATGCTTTGCTGCAGAATATAAGTGGGTTTGACTGTAGGGTGTTTTTCCCAGGCTCTGCTGAGGATGTAATGTAGCATATAGCATATGCAGAAAATAGAAAAAAGTTTCAATTCCAAAAAACACCGGGCCCCAGTGATTTCACTGAACCTATGCAAATATTTTGTACTGCCCAGATTACTTCCATATTATTGTCTAACCCAACTGAGTCCTTTTAAAAGCTTGCCTATTAGCAAGAGAAATAAGCCAAACTGTACATAAAATTAATGTCCCCATGGAGTTATAAAGAACATAGTATTAGCTTTCAACATGCCCCATTTTACCTAGTAGCCTCTATTTACTTCTTTTAGGGGGTTGAGGAGGAAGGGGTGAGGGGCAGAGGGAGTAGGGAAGAAAGAATCTCAATTAGACTCCCTGCTGTGTGGGGAGCCCTACTTGGGGCTTGATCGCAAGACCCTGAGATCATGACCTGAGCGGAAATCAAGAGTTGGACGCTTAACCAACTGAGCCACCCAGGCACCCCATCATCTAGTTACTTATACTGGCCTTTTTATTGTACATCCTCAGTCTTTTGGCTTCTCTATTGTCTGTGTGTTTCAATTCACAGTTTTTTGTTTTTTGTTTTTACCTTCTAGACTTTGGTTTATCTCTGGACTCTGTTTTCCCTGTGTCGTTGGCCTGCCTGGATTGACAGCTTCATAATGACAATATCACTGGTGGGATCATGGGACTCTAATTCTGATGTAGAGAACTAGGCAGTGACCCTCACTGGGAGCCTGGCCCTGAAGCTAATCCCCAAACATCACTAATCAGTATTAAGGGCACCAAAGTAAGTGTTTAGTGCCTTATGGCCTTGCTTCTCAATGCGTGGTTCCTGGACCAGTATTAGCGTCACCTGGGAGTTTGTGAGGAATGCAGAGTCTCAGGCCCCACCCCAGATCTTCTAAACCAGAACTGCATTTCAATAAGATCTCAGGCTATGTTCACTCACATTAAAGTCTGAGAAACCCTGCTCTCGACTAATGTCCCCACTATGCCTAGCCTGATCGCAAGCTGCTTGCTGTAGAAGTTAATTTCCATTAAGAAATTTCTAAATATTTGAAACAATAAAATACATTTCTACATTAATTTATTTTTATGAGAAGAAGAAGCCTCTGTCTTTTTCTCAGGATCATTAGGCAAGTAAGACTTCTAAGAAAATTCTTCTTTTCTTTTAAAAGTTGTATTTTTAGTGTCAACTACTCTTTTGTAAACTTTTGAACAGTAGAATTCTACCTCTCATGACATCACACTTGTAGGTTTTGATGAAGATCAATGATTAGTTTTTACTTTTTAATACCCAATTCACCAAAACCTTCATGTATATATAACATTCTACCTGTTCTTAAAAAGGTTTTAAGAAGGCATATACTCATCCCTCCCTTTCCTCTGCTTTGTAATTACAGTTTGCTCAGAGGTCCTCATAAGGAATATTTTATTTTATTTATTTTTAAAGATTTTATTTATTTATTTATTTGGTGGGGAGAGAGAGAGAGAGAGAGAGAGCGTGTGTGCACAAGCTGGGGGAGGGGCACAGGGAGAGGGAGAGAGAATCTCAAACACACTCCACGCTGAGCACAGAGCCCCACACCAGACCAGATCTCAGGACCCCAAGAACGTGACCTGAGCCAAAACCAAGAGTCTGCTGAGCCAACCAGGAACCCCATAAGGAATATTTCAAAATAATAGTTTATTTTATTTTTACTTTTGTTTTTTTAAGATTTTATTTATTTATTTGACAGAGAGAGTTAGCGAGAGAGGGAACACAAGCAGGGGGAGTGGGAGAGGGAGAAAGCAGGCTTCCCTCAGAGCAGGGAGCCCAATGCGGGGCTCAATCCCAGGACCCTGGCATCATGACCTGAGCTGAAGGCAGACGCTTAACGGCTGAGCCACCCAGGCACCCCAGTAATAGTTTATTTTAAAAAAACTGACACTTTCCCTGATTTACAAAGCCTCTTGATTAAAAAAAAAAAAACTCACCTTAAAATAATCAATATATCTCACAACTAGTCCGTTTTAAAATCTCTAGATTATTATATATATATATTTCTTATCAACATTTACTATAGTCCCTTTTGCTGAACCATATGTTCCTGCTCGGGTGGCATATTTTGTAAGCAAACCAGTAAACCCCAATTTATCATTTTTGGGCACAGTCTTGGGCTTTGCATGTAAGAGCATAAAAATCCAAAAGCTCCAGTGCCTTTCCTTAGGGGAGCTTACGGTCTACAATGCAGACTGAAATGGCTCTGTCATGAGGAGAGTATAATACTTGTTATAAAAGCATATACAGGACACCAGGAGACTTTGGAGAAGGGAGAGAACACATCTGGTTTGTGTGTGTGTAGGGGGGGAGGCTAGGGGAACATCTAGTAAGCCTTTCATAAGCGTGAACGTTCACCACACAAACTCTTAACTTTTTTTATGATTAAAAATATAAGGAAATCCAGCCCTGCCTACATGGTTGCTGCTGTTTTCTTTTTGTCTTCTACTTTCTGCCTTCTCTCTCCCAGGATGGCCCCTGGAAAAGGGGAGGGAGGGAGGGAGAGCGCGCACTGTTTGCTGATGGCTTTATCTGGGTAGCTCCCAAGACCCCAGGTGCTGGTGTGCCCCATCTCCTTCCTGACCCACCCGGTTGGTGTGTCTACCGTGTAGACATGGTCTTTGCCATCAGGTGGCTTCTCCTGGCCTCCCCTGCCCCGCAAGTCTGAGACTCCCTGTAGCACAGCGCCTGTGCTGGTCTTCAAAGATGGAAGTCTCCACTTTCAGGAAGGAAAGAGATGAAACAGAAGGAAGCAGGGGGTGTGGGAGGACACTGCAGACCCACAGGAGCAGACCAAAGGCCACTGACCTGGACAACTGCAAATGGGGCAACTATGAAAATAAGACTCTTCATAGTCTTTCAGTTACTGGAGACCTATGATACATATTCCATTTATCATATAGATCAACATAATATCTTCGTTTGCCAGAGTAGTAACTAAATTTAGTCCCCTGGGGGGTGGGGGGCAAGGAGTCAGGAAACCTGACTTCCGGCTGAATATAAGCCATTGCCTGGCCAACATTAACGTCCCTGTCCATTCCTCTCATTGATGGTGTTTGTGTGCAAGCGATAACTCCTGACCATAACATCATCTACAAGTTCTTTGAATTTTCTGGCCAAAGCAATCTCCTTAAACCCAATGCAATAGAGGACAATGTTTGACAGTGAAACATGAACCTCTGGTAATAAATACAAGGGAAGCAGAATGCTTCACCAGTGAGGCTGCTTCCAGTTTATCATGGAATTCTTGAATGGCTGGTATCTATACAAGTGTTGTGTTTTTATTATTCATAGAAAAGTAGACCCATTGAAATATTTGTGGGAGGCCAATCTTAAGCTGTAGTTGTTTGTATGACACAGGAAAGTGAGTCTGCACAACTGTAAAATAAAATACTTGCATCATCCCATTTTTTAAACATTTTAAATGAAAACAGATTTGGGAATGGAAAATTTATATTTCCACAAAATATTGGAAATCCAAAGTCTAAACTGTTTGACTAGAAATTGTGAATCATAATAAAACCAATTCTCCCCCAAAACCTGACCTATTTGGTTTGGGCTATGCAGTATAACTATATATTTATACACCCCAGAATCCTGCCTGACAATTGAACATTCAGAGCAGAAGCATAAAAATCAGATTGGAAGCTAATAGAGAGTTCCTTTCTCTTTGCAAAAATTTGCTGGGTCAGGCAGTGTGGGAAATTTTACAAGGCTCACACTCTCTTCTTATTCTAAGGAGAAGTAAATGGCTTCAGAGCCCTTGGGCATTCTTTGGGAGGAGTGTGGTCACAGACTTTCAAAAATTGGGCTTTTTTTCACCATGAACTTGTTTGTTAATCCTCTTCCAGTCTGTAAATACAGCCTTCCCCCTGTTTCCCTGAATAAATTATGAGCTAAAAAGCTGTTTAAGGAAAGATGTTTTACTCAGATAAAATGAAAAACAAAAACAAAAACAAAAACAAAACCCTAAGTGAGGCACTCAGTAAACATAATGGGGCCGTGGTGCTCCTAGGCAAGTCACCAAACCTTCCTGCACCTCAGTTTTTCCGTCCGTGAAATGGGGGTAATAATACACATTCTGCTACCTCACAAATAATTCCTTGAGACTATTTCTATGAGGGACCAAGGAATCTTCTAGCAGAGAAGTGAGGGCCCTTCCAAAATGAACGCATGTGTGTTCATTCATTATACCAACACCGTATTGAGGGTCTTCATGAGAGGTATGTGGACTGTTCTGGTGACATAATAGTGAGAAGATGTACTGAACTATCTGAGCAAAGCAGAGTCAAGGCAGAATGTCCGTTGGCCTAACCTGTATGGACTTGTGCCTGATTGCTAGGGAGAGGCGCTGTGATTCAGAAATAACTATGATTGTCTGAATATGATTCTCATGGTCCAGTGGGAGACCTGCTGTAGGATTCATGGGACAGGGAGTGGCCCTGACTTCTGGGGCATCAGTGCTCCCATCCATCGCAGAGATAGAAGCTCTCAATTGGGCTTTTGGGACTCAGGAGCCTCCCCCATGGCCACAGGGAGCTGGAGTAAGAGAGATGTCTCTGTTCAGGCTGTTATAAGAAATATGTAGACTGAAGAGCTTAAACAGCATTTCGTTCTCACACTGTGGAAGCTGGAAGTCCAAGATCAAGGTGCCGGCAGCTTTGGTTTCTGGTGTGGACCCTTTCCCTGCCTTGCAACTTTCTCACTGGGTTTTCACATGGTGGGGATTGACAGAGAGAGAGAGATCTGGTCTCCTGCTCTGCTTATTAAGGGCCCAAATTCCATCGGGGGGGGCCCTCCCTCATGATATCATTTAAGCCTAATTGCCCCTCCAAGGCCTTACCTCCAAATCCCATCACACTGAGGATTAGAGCTTCAATATATGAATTCTGGGGGGACATAAACATTCAAATCCATGACAGGAGGGAAATGGCAGGTGACCCCCAGAGCTACAAGCTCCTGAGATCCTCTGGATGGGATCCTCTTGTGAGAAACCACTGCGGGTGAGCTTTCCAGGGAATGGTGGTGGGACCAAAAGAGTGAATGAGCTAAGAGCTGGAGAGATACTGTTCTTAATATTATGGTGGCTTGCTACTGTTACTGCTGGGGCTGTAGCTACTGCTGTCCTTACTAGGGCTACTACTACTGCAAGTACTACTACACATAGATGATGACGACGATGTCTCTTTAGGCACAAGGAAACATTCTCTGCCGTAGGAGCAGTGGTAGTACTGAACTTGAACCACAGCTGCGGAAAATAGGAGAAACAAAAATCAAACTAATATGTGAGAACTTGCCTTACAGAATTATATCAGATATCTCACTGGAAGTGAGATGTGAAGCTCAGTCAGTATTTTCATGGTTGACACCATTAATCATGGTCTTTTTAAAAATAATAAATCACTGGGGCACCCGGGTGGCTCAGTCGTTAAGCATCTGCCTTTGGCTGAGGTCATGGTCCCAGGGTCCTGGGATCGAGCCCCGCATCAGGCTCCTTGTTCAGCAGGGAGTCTGCTTCTCTCTCTCCCTTTACCACCTCTCTCCCCACTTGTGCTCTCTCTCTCTCTCTCTTCAAATAAAATTTTTAAAAGAAAAAAAAATGGGGCGCCTGGGTGGCTCAGTCGTTAAGCGTCTGCCTTCGGCTCAGGTCATGGTCCCAGTGTCCTGGGATCGAGCCCCGCATCGGGCTCCCTGCTCCGCGGGAAGCCTGTTTCTCCCTCTCCCACTCCCCCTGCTTGTGTTCCCTCTCTCACTGTGTCTCTCTCTCTCTGTCAAATAAATAAAATCTTAAAAATAAATCATTACTCTTTAAAAAAAAATCGTTACTCTTAAAAGATCCAAAATGAATTCTTGATTTTTCCTGATTATCTTTTTTTTGGGGGGGAGGTGAATATGTTTTCATTCTTTTTTTTTTTTAAGATTGTATTTATTTATTTGAGACAAAATAAGAGAGAGAGAGCACACGAGAGGGGGGAGGGTCAGAGGGAGAAACAGACTCCCCGCCGAGCCGGGAACCCGATGTGGGACTCGATCCCAGGACTCCAGGATCATGACCTGAGCCGAAGGCAGCTGCCCAACCAACTGAGCCACCCAGGTGCCCTGTTTTTGTTGTGTCTTACTGCAGCACACATTTTCATCTATGTGAGAACATTGTTTGGGTCTATTTTCTCGATTGTCTGAAGTGGCTGGCTGGACTTCTGTACAATCTGGACAGGATGACTGCTAGGATTGGACTGGGCTTCACTCGTGGGGGTGCAGTTTGAGGATTACCTAGAACTTGCGCAGCTGCGGACTGAGGGAAGGGGATGTGCTGTTCAGGGGTAAAGCCACGTGAGAGAGAGCGGTAACCCTCCAGAAGTGTGGAAAATTTCATTAACAGACTGATGCCCTGAATTCAGACATTAAAAGAAAAGCGGGGGGGGGGGGGGATCAGTATTTACTATCTAGGCTCCAGATTACACTGGTTCTCTCAAAACTATCCCTTAGATTTTAAATATTTGTAGTTCCCATAAACCATATTCAGTGCGATGACTGGAGCTGGGTCATCCTAACTGACATTGTCTGTGAGAAGACATGACCGTATTCTCACATGTTGTTAAGGCATTTATCCTGCTATCTGGGCACCAGGGATTTTCTGTTTCTCTCTCCCACTGGGCAGGGAAAATCACCTCTGCATCTCTGGCATCCTAGCACCTCCTGGCAAAGAGCTAGGGTTCTGTAAATGTTGGGTGAATGAATGCTCACCTATCTATTCTATCATCATATATATTCTGTTGTGTCTCGTTGCAGTTCAGATGCTCTGAATGAGTAATATTTAGGACACAAAATAGGCAGATTTGGTGATTCATCAGATGTGAGAAGAAAGAGAGAATGAGATCAATCAACCTCGGATGACACCTAAGGGTCTGGACTAAACAATCGTAAGCACTTTGAGTGACATTCATTTATTTTTATTTATTTTTAAAAGATTTTTATTTATTTATTTGATAGAGACAGACACAGCGAGAGAGGGAACAAAAGCAGGGGGAGTGGGAGAGGGAGAAGCAGGCTTCCCGCGGAGCAGGGAGCCCGATGTGGGACTCGATCCCAGGACCCTGGGATCACGACCTGAGCCGAAGGCAGACGCTTAACGACTGAGCCACCCAGGCGCCTGACATTCATTTAAATAGGAAATAAGAGGTGAGTAGTATTTTGGGGAAGAACAATGAGGTTTATGATTTCTATCGACAGATAAGAAAACTGAAGTTTACAGAATTAAATCTTGTGCCTGAACCCAAACAACTAACACGCGGCAGAGCAAGGACTCGAGCCTAGGCAGCTATGCAGCTGACCTAACAGCTATTATTAGAACATTTCTTAATCTTAGGCCCTGCCTACCTGCCCAGGAGGAGGCACGCATTTCAGCCAAAGCCGGCTGACTGGAGAGACTGAAATGTCTGTTCCTCCAACATTGAGCGCATCTGTGAGCCCAACCGGTTGCTGTGATGGAGACACATCAAGACACACCAACATTGTTAGTGTTAGGTGTTTTTAAATACCATCAATTTTTTTTTCAAAGCAAACATCTTGAGAAATTATTCCTAAGTATCAAAGTGAAGAAAGCTATATTTAGTAAAGGTATTGATTAAAAATATTAGTAAAGAAAATGGAAATATCCCATGTGTGCATGTATATATGTGTATGGGTGTTTATGTGCTTGTTGCTCACTTTCTAATTTTATCATCAAATTTTCTTTATTTATTTTATGGGGGAGAATTTCATGTTATAGGGTAAGAATTTATAAGTGCTTAAAAGACTTCCCAAACTAAAGGCAACTCTGAAGAATTTTAACAGCAACATCCGTCATTTTATTGTTTTTATCTGTAAACTGACAATATCATTTAATATTACTTAAATCAGAGGACTAAATGAGCTAATATACTTAAAATGCCCAGAACAATTTCTGACACACAGTAGAAACTTGATAAACTTTAGCTCTTGTTATTGCTAATAGTTTTTTATTTCCCTTCTCCACAGCTATCTATTGAATACCGACTCTTGTCCAAGCACATGTGGGCTCAAAATCCTGATGTCTTTAAAACATTTTCAGGGAAATAAAGTTTCAAAAAATTTATTCTGTAAACTTATGGTAAGAAAAGGGTTTTAAAAATTATTAACATTAGATGAAAAAGATGCTTTTTCTCTAAGCCATGTTTAAGATAAAATTTCTAATCAGGCATCAGCCAATCACATGCCGTGACTGGATAAAAATTCACTTTAAATTTTTATGTAATGACATACATTTCTTTAACAGGCTGTGAATCACATATTTATTTAAACAATAGAAAACTTTACAAATTCTTGTATTTAAGATATTACTTTTTAATATCCTTGCATTAAAATGAAAATGATTACTTTTTAATATTACTAGAAACCACCCTATCCCCAATTGTAAAGATATATTTCTTGTGTGATTTTATTATATGCTTAATAATAGTACCTGTGAGCTCGGATTTCTTTTGAATAAAATTGATTGGAAACAATATCTACCCTAAAGCATCTTTAATGTCATTATAGATGGGTAGGAGTAAATTAAGCGGTATTTAGGCACCAAAGTCTTTAATTTCATTGCATTTGAGTAGGAGTTAGACATTATGAGGTCCAATTAAAAAAGTCGCTAATGTTTTTACATCTGAGTAGGAGTAAATTAAACAAAATCACTCCTGAGCTGCTAATATCATTTTAATTGAATGTCATTCAGTTTCTCACTGCTGTTACAACACTACAGATAATGAGGCTATTTCTACAACGCATCTGACTCTAGGGCTATGGCTGCTGAAAATAAAGTTATAGGTTAGGAGATGACAAGGCAAACACTGGGACATGGAAGAAGAAGGCAGCTGATCTGTCGAGAGAGGTGACATCCTGTTTGATGACATGACCTACATATATTAAAACTACTGGATCAAGAAGCCCAAAAACCTGCGGGCTGCAAGTTGGATTGTTACTCTTGCAGAACTGGCTTTGGAAAACTACATTTTCCCCGATGATGAGATTTATAGATTCTGAAAGCTAGAAGCACTAATCCCATTGATTTAGCTACCATGAATTATTCATAGAGTTTGATTCAATGGAGAATTTGAAGTTGAGACAATAGTTAAGAAAGGCATCTAAAATAATAGAGTGATAACTTTAAGACAAAGTAATACAAACATTAAATGAAGTTTCTTCTGTACCTCAGCTTATTATTTGAGACCTTGAAAGATTTTAATAATTGGAGGAGGAAAAATTTTAAAAGGAAATCCAGATTTGGTGCATAAGCCGTACAGCAATACTACTATTAATAATATTATTATTATTTACATTAAAGTTTACCAAGTGTTGATTGGGGAAGCAGAAGATTTATTAATGAAAACTACTATTAATCCTTTCAAAAATTAAAAAAGAGTTATCAAAGAATGTTTATATACATAGTACATTTATACATTTAAATATACATTTATGTACATTCACAAATTAATGGCTTATAATGTAAAACACCTGTTCCCTCTACTGCCCCATTCAAAAGTTGTTAATCGAACCATCCTAAATGGGGATCTGTCTGTATAAAGAGCAAATGACAAATGTCCTTTGGTAGATCAGGTAATTGTTCCCGGTTCTTTACACCCTCTCTATAAGAGGAGTGTGCGTTATCCATTCTGCCATGAGACTTGGCAAAGCCTCCAAGTAAAATAGGTGAGTCAACATCCTGGCCTTGTTGATATTAGGATTGGCCACCTGACTTGACTTGGCCAATGGAAAGTTAGCAGATCTGATGAAAACAGAGGCTTTAAATATGCACACTTTGGCTTGGCTCTCTGTGCTTCTGTCATCTGTCTTGGACATAAGCATGTCCTAAAATGACCCTGGTCCCAGAATGAGAGATGTGGAACAGCCTGTACTTGTATAAGCCTGAAGCAGGGCTTCCCTAGCCAACCTGTGGGCACACAGGAGAAATGGGGGCTTGCAGTTTATACCATTAGGTTTTCTTTGATCGTTCAGAATATTATGATGGAGGGCGCCTGGGTGGCTCAGGTCATGATAATGGGGTCCTGGGATGGAGCCCCACATCAGGCTCCCTGCTCAGTGGGGAGTCTGCTTCTCCCTCTGCCCCTCCCCCTGCTCTTGCTCTTGCTCTCTCTCTCTTTCTCTTGCAAAAATAAATAAATAAAATCTTTAGAATATTATGAGGGAAATATAGTCACCAATAAAAGACTTTCAGAAATAAATCAAGGAAATGCTCAAAACCTCAACTGAAATGAGCGAAAAAACCAAGAATAGATTAGTCTCTCTCCAGCTCTAATTCTTTCTTTTGCCCTTGCTTGCTCCTGCTCTTACACACAGACACAAAACATAAAATGCCAATCAACATATGGAAAAGTATTCAATTTTAGTAATAATCAAACTCAGCTTAAAATATCAATGATCTATTCCTCAACTTCTCAACTTCTTACTGTAATACTCTAGATGGAATTACCATTTCTTTTTCTTGCAATAACCAATTACCTGGTCTTCCCTGATGCATTCTGATTGTTCAGTAATCTATTCTCCATATTGCAGAAAGAGGGAAAATTTCAAAATTCAAATCCAATCATGTCACCTCCATGCTAACCCCCCAGTTATATCTTCACCTCATCTCAAACCACTCTTAAGTATTCTAGTCATTTCCTATAGTACATTTATCTGTAATTATATTTCAATTTGCATAATTATTTGTTCAGTATCTATCTCCTATACCAAACTATACACTCCAAGAGATCAGAAACTAGGTCTGTTTTGCTTGCCAGTGTATTCCTGGATAGGTATTTTGTCTAATTAATTAATGAACATTATTATTTTGCAGTTAATTGAGACTGATGAAAAGTTAGCACTTCATGTTGGCAAAGCTACAATAAAGGGGTGCCTGGCTGGCTCCACTGGTAGAGCATGTGACTCTTAATCTTGAGGTCTTGAGTTTGAGCCCCACATTGGGCGTAGAGTTTACTTAAATAAAATTAAGAAAAAAAAGTTACTATTTCTCAGGAAATGCTGCTAGCAGTTTGAATTAGTATTACTCTTCCAGACAGAAATTTTATAACATATACCAGGTTTATACTTTTCATGACCTTTGATCCAGTTACTTCACTTCTAGGAGTTTTATGTATGTATGTATGTATGTATTTAAAGAGCAAGAGAAAAGAGTGTGCACGGGCATGCGCAAGTTCAGGGCGAGGGGCAGAGGAAGAGGGACAGGGAGATAGAGAATCTTAAGCAGGCTCCATGCCCAGTGCAGAGCCCATGTGGGGCTTGATCTCATGACCCTGAGATCATGACCTGGGCCAAAATCAAGAGTCGGATGCTCAACTGAGCCACCCAGGTGCCCCTCAGTTTACCTTTTTTTTTTTTTTAACAAAAGCTAATTTACTCACTTGTGAGCTTTTAAATGCTTTCAAGCACTCTTAATTTTTGTTTAGCTTTTCTAATTGTCCTCAGAGGAAAAGGTGGTCCAAATTAGATTAGTAGAATCCAAACATTGAAAATCATTTATGTTTTCTAGATGCACTGTTTTTCTCCATTTAAAACCCCACTACATTATTAATATCCAGTATTTTTAATTTGCTTTATTCAAGACAACACTAATTATGGCAGAAAGTTAATTACTGGAAGACCATTCATTAGATGATGATTTTAGTTGTCTGTCTTAAGGACATATTTGGCCATCTTGATTGTCCTTATTCATTTCCAAGTTTTCCACCAGCCATATAAGTATACAAGTGAGATACACATTAGATGCTTTTATAGCAGCTAAGTCTATCCATTTTAACTAGTTAAAAATATAGTTTCACTGTTAGATGAAATTTTATTTATAAATGTTCAATCATCCTATTTACTAGCTACATTGTATGCATTTAAAAATAAAAACTAAACTATAAAATCTGCTTTAAAGGCTATTAAATATGAAATCAAACACACAATACACTTTATAAACACTAATAAGCATCTACTGCATTCCAGGCAGTGTTCTGAGCAATGGACTTACAGTAGTGAATAAAACAGAATAACAACCATAACAAAACCCAATATCAACAACCAAAAAAACAAAGCAAACCCAAGAATCTTTGCAAAATAAAACTTTTCCTTTAGGCCAAATTCAGCAGTCCTTATCATTCTTCCTAATTTGATGAGCTTTGTTTTTCTTTGTGTGTTTGTCATGTCCTACAAGCTCCTTTCCAACCTTAGATATGCATAGATTACTATGTATAACTATGTCAAACACTGTGGACTACTCTTCCTCCAGCCTTGGATGAACTGTTAAGAAGAGCCCATAACTTTTATCATCAATCTCAGAGAATAAATTCTTCTAATAATATTGTCCCAAGAACAGGCTCATTTCTGTCATTGATTTGTCCAGCCGGTGTCACAATGGACATCTAGAGTCTCATTCAAAGTTAAGAGTTCTCCCTTCTTTGCAACCTGAGCCTCCTTCAAGTCAGCAAACCTGCGGCTGGGAGGTGGATGTGGTTCCATTCTTCCATTTATTTCTACCTGTTCTCCTCCTGCTCTCCCCCTCACCTGATTGTTCCTGGCTCCTCCTGGGTTGGATAAGGAGCTGGAAGAGGAAAAGGACTTGGCACACACATAATTTAGTGATGGTGCCTGCTGGGTATGCAGTATTCCCAATGTAGTTTTCCTTCTCTCTTATTTCATGCTCTCATGGGTTCCTTGCAAGATATGCATGCCTGGAACCCTGTCTACATTTCCCATGGCATGAGAAAGTCCATTTTCCTTGCTTCTCACTCAGACTTCCTGGACTTCCCATGGTCCACCACACTTGCCCACTTCATTCCTTGAGGAAGTCCTCTTGGGCAGGATTCAATCCAGCCGTGTGCTCATACATTTATGCTCTGCCATTGGTGTAGGTACAGTTTTCTTCCAATGCAGTCACACCATCCATTTACTCCCTAATCTCCAGGAGACACATTGGGCTTTTGAATGATTCTCTCCTTCTTACTTGGCTTAACTGAAGCACAAGCTCTGTCATCCTTCCCCTTATTGGCGGAGGGGGAGGGAATACACAGAAGACCAATAAATCTCCAAATAAATTCTCCTTCTTCTTTCATAACTTCAATCCTTTTATATCCTTAGGAGGGGGCATGGGTTAGGGTTCTGCAAACTATTTTTAGCTACCTCTTTGGCAAATCCTTCCTAGATGGTCCAGCATCCAATTTGGAATGCCATGAGATTTGGCACTTATTGGCCATTAGGCATTATCCAAAATTAAGGCAGAAATTGTCCTGTGTTAACATCCTGCTGCATCGACTATAAAGTATTTGTATTCTGGCACAGTGGGATGAAAAATATCACTAGTTATAGAAACTCATTGCACCTTCTTCTTCTTCTTTTTTTTTTTTTCTCTTTATCTTACAAGGGGAGTGTCTTAGTTTATCTCTGGAAAGATAGATTTTTACTTATTTTAAAAAATAATCTGATGAACATTTTTTATTTAAAAAGGTGATTACAGCAGTTCTACAAGGAGAAGGGGAAACACAGTATGCTGATGTGTTGTGCTCAGTAGGTGAGAGGAATCCTTGAGTTTCCCGGGAAAGGGGCAGAAGGGGCCTGGAAAGGGAACTCTGTGGGGAGCCTTGAAGCAGTTTGGTGAGGGAGGGCCCATAAGCCTATTGGGAGGTCCTGGCCCAAGGAGAAAGGATGATTAATGACAGGGATGGTCAAGGGAATTTAAACACAAGGATGCCTGCCACTAAGTGCTGAAGGGTTTAGTGCCAATCCTCTTTTGTAAGTAGGCTATAGATAGTGACCTTGTGTTAAGAGGTGGCTTTGGAAGTTAAAGCAAAACAGATCTTGTGTAATGTTTGGGATGATGTTAAATACAGGAAACAAGACTCTCTAGTGAGACCAAGTGGGAGCAGGAAATCGAGTGAGAGTTGACCATGAGAAGTGAATCATGGCGAGGACACTAATCTTCCCATAGTATGGGATGGGGGGATTGGGGCACTTAAATTTTTTTCATTATAGAAATTTTTTTTAAAGATTTTTTATGTATTTATTTGACAGAGAGAGACACAGAGAGAGAGGGAACATGACCCAGGGGAGTGGGAAAGGGAGAAGCAGGCTTCCCGCTGAGCAGGGAGCCCAATGTGCGGCTTGATCCCAGGACCCAGGGATCATGACCTGAGCTGAAGGCAGACGCTTAACAACTGAGCCACTCAGGCGCCCCTCATTATAGAAACTTTGAAAAACACTAAAAAATAGCAGTGAGAACTTGGTTACCTATCATTCAGTTTCAAAAGCCATTGAGACATTTTTAAATTTTTTGTATTTAAGGAAAAAGTGAGCTCATTAAGGATGAAGGACTTGTGACAAAAACAGGGAGTCCTCATCTGGGTTATAGTTGCAAAATGGTGATTGGGAGGCTTCTTATAATGTTCTAGGAACAGCGGTGGAGTCAGTCCATTCACATATCAATAAATTTTTAAAAAGATTTTTATTTATTATTTGACAGAGAGATAGAGAGAGAGCACAAGTAGGCAGAGCGGCAGGCAGAGGGAGAAGGAGAAGCAGACTCCCCATGGAGCAGAGAGCCCAACGTGGGTGGGATCATGACCTGAACTGAAGGCAGCTGCTTAACCAACTGAGCCACCCGGGCGCCCCTATCAATAACTTTTCTAGCAGGAGATCTGTTACACCTGAAAGACTTCTCACATGAAGAAGTAATTCCAACATCCCTTAATTTTTACCCAGTACTAACAATTTATTTGAGAGAGATCGGTGTTTGTTTATTTTGTCAGATGTATTTGAGTTATGTGTATATGTGCCTTTGGCAAGGCATTAGAGTACACAGTAGTCTTAGAAAGTTGCTCAATTTTCTCCAGGTGCATAGATTCCTGGAAAGTCACTGTAAGGATGATGTCAGTATCCTAAAACTGGTCAAAACAAAAAAATACATTTGTTATCTCACATACCAGGAAGTCCAAGGGCAGAATAGTTCCAGGATTAATTCAGTGGTTCTGAATGTTGTCAAAGCTCCAGGCTCCTTTCATCTCTTCACTGTGTTATGGCCAGTGTTTTGATTTTTCCTTATGTTTCCTTCATGTTTACAGGATGACTGCTGCAGATCCAGGCATCATATCCTCACATGGCAGCACCCCCGGGAAGAAAGGGGAAGAATTTTCCCTCTCTTATGCCTTATTAGAGAAGACAGCCATTTGCAGATATACCCAGCAAATTTCCGACCAAAGCCCGTTGGCTGAGATTGAGTCACATTTTCGTGCCCTAGCTGCAAAGAAGGCTGGAAAAGAATCAGGTGTTTTAAAATGTATCTTAGATGGTAGGATAGCTCTATTTTTATCATCAGGAACCTCCATACTGTTTTCCAGAGTGGCTGTACCAGCTTGCATTCCCACCAACAGTGTAAGAGGGTTCCCCTTTCTCCACATCCTTGTCAACATTTGTTGTTTCCTGTTTTGTTAATTTTTGCCATTCTAACTGGTGTAAAGTGGTATCTCATTGTGGTTTTAATTTGTATTTCCTTGATGGCTAGTGATGTGGAGCATTTTTTCATGTGTCTGTTAGCCATTTGTATGTCTTCTTTGGAGAAGTGTCTGTTCATGTCTTCTGCCCATTTTTTGACTGGGTTATTTATTTTTTGAGTGTTGAGTTTGAGAAGTTCTTTATAGATCTTGGATATCAGCCCTTTATCTGTAATGTCATTTGCAAATATCTTCTCCTATTCTGTGGGTTGCCTCTTAGTTTTGTTGACTGTTTGCTTTGCTATGCAGAAGATTTTTATCTTGATGAAGTCCTAAAAGTTCATTTTTGCTTTTGTTTCCCTTGCCTTTGGAGACCTGTCTTGAAAGAAGTTGCTGTGGCCAGTGTCAAAGAGGTTACTGCCTATGTTCTCCTCTAGGATTTTGATAGATTCCTGTCTCACATTGAGGTCTTTCATCCATTTTGAGTTTAAAATTTATCTTAGGAAGTGGGCTCTGCCTAAGGAAAATGTAAGTTGGAAATGATTATTGGTAGGCAACCATTGGTGTCTGCCACCATTATTTAGGAAGTAAATATGATTAAATAATGGTATTTAATTCTGTTGCATGCTAATATTCTTAGCACAAAATGATGCCAACGTGATGCTGAACATGGTGCCCTTAAAGCTACTATGCAAGAGCAGCAAGTCCCCAAGTAATGCATGGTAGAGTTTTAACGATTGTTCCAGGGAAGGTCAAGGTGTAGAGGAATGAACCGAGGGCTAGGAGTCAGAAGACTAAAGATTTAGACCTGGCTTTGCCCCTTTCCAGCCTGACACTGGTGCAAATAAATCCAATCTTAAAAGTCTTGATGTTCTTATCTATAATTATCTGTGGAAGAGAGATGTTTTTGGTTTGCCTTGAAGTGATTTTCCTTTATTCCAATAAGAGCACCTCAACTTTTCCTTTAGTGCTTGCTATCTTGGTAGGTCTGTTTCCTGCCCAGCTCTGGCCACAGGATGGCAGAGAGTCCCAGCTTGGCCAACTAAATCCTTCTCTTGATTCCAGCTTGATTCAGCTACTGCCCTTGTTCCCTGCTCTACTTTAGAGAGAAATGCCTCAGATGTCTTTTTTCCTCTTCTCCCATTTTCTCTTGAACCCTCTCCCACTGGTTTTTTTGCTCCCACCACATTATCTGAATAGCTCTGGTTGCCAGCAGCCAACATATTGCTAAATTCAATAGTTAATTCTATCTTACTTGGCCTATGGCCCTCATTTGGCACAGAGTCTCTTGAAACGTTTTCTTTGTTTGGGTTTTAGATACAAGTCTCTTCTGGTTTATTTCTCATTCCTTTGCTGAATCTCCCTCATGTCTCTGACCTGTCAATACTTATGCCTCTACATGTATTCTGTGGGTGAATTCATCCAATCCTATGGCTTTAGATGCCACTTATGGAGTGACAACCACCATATTAATACCTTAGGATGGAGCCATTCCCTAAGTTCTGGATTTATATATCCAACTACTGCTCAGGATGTCCACGTGAATGTTTAACAGCCATCTCAAATTAATCCGTCCCAAATAAAATTCCTAATTCCCATTGCAATTTCCATGTCCACTACCTACCATATAACCTATCCCACCTCATCATGATTAATACAAATTCCCCCTTCCCTTAGTGTCATTTTGACACCATCTCATTACTTTTCTTGCATTTTTTTCCTATGAAGTAGATTTTGAAAAATTAGAAAAATCTGATTATTTTATTTTAAGAGAGGGAAGGGGGAGAAGGGTGAGAGGAAGAGGGAGATAGGGAATCTTAAGTAGGCTCCACATCCAGTGCAGAGCCGATGCAGGGCTCAATCTCACAACCCCGGTATCAGGACCTGAGCCAAAATCAAGAGTCAGAGGCTTAAGTGATTGAGCCACCCAGGCACCCCTAGAATAATTTCATTAGTTTAAAAAGCTCTTTGGGAATTTTGATCAGAACTACATTGATTATATAACATAATTTGAAGAAAATGAGCATTCTTACAATAATGAGTCTTCCCTATTCCATTCACAAACCCAACACAGCTTGCCATTGGGATGCATTCCATTTTGATGGTCAAATTATTTGTCAAATAAAAATTCCTTAATACAGTTACTGGATTTTCCTATATTAATGATCAAAATTTTGTTTGAATAGGGAGTAATACACCCATTTGTCTTTTAAAAGAGTTTCTAAATGAAAATTACCATAATGACCATTGTATTTTTTTAAAAAGCAAGCAAATATTCAATGAGTAAATTTTGCTTCTTTTATATTTATATAATATCTCCTCATAATGTCAGTACTTTTTCATGCACCTTTGACTCCTCTATTTTTTGTCTATTTCCAGTCAAATTTCATGTCTCAGGGAACCATTCTGGAATATTACTAAAATATTTCTTCCATTTCCATTTCTGGTGCCACTAACCTAACCCAAGCACTTGTTTGCAAGCTTGGCTTAAACAATTATTAGTGCAGTTTTTCTAGTTGGTCCCCTACTTTCTTCTTTTTCTTTTCAGGCTGCCATCTTGTTCCCCCACTCTCTTATAGTCTGTATTTGTCCTTAACACTACTGACATGTTGGCTTTTATATTTTTTTTAAGTTTTTAAGTTCCAGTTAGTTGATGTACAGTTTCAGGTATACAATATAGTGATTCAACACATACAACGCCCTGTGCTCATTATAACAAGTGCCCAATCACCTGTTTCACCCATCACCCCACCTACCTCCCCTTTGGTAACTATCAGTTTGTTCTCTATAGTTAAGAGTCTGTTTCTTGGTTTGCATAGCTCTCTTTGTCCCCCCCTTTGCTAGTTTGTTTTGTTTCTTATATTCCACATTTGAGTAAAATCATATGGTCTTTCTCTGACTTATTTCCCTTAGCATAATACTCTAGCTCTATCCATCCATGTCCTTGCAAATGGCAAGAGTTCATTCTTTTTGATGACTGAATAATATTTCATTGGGTATATATACCACCTCATCTTTATCCATTCATCAATTGATTGGAACTTGGACTGTTTCCATAATTTGGCTATTGTAGATAATGCTGCTATAAACTTCAGGGTGCCTGTATCCCTTTTAATTAGTATTTTTGTATTCTTTGGGTAAATACCTACCAGTGCAATTGCTGGATCATAGGGTAGTTCTATTTTTAACTTTTTGAGGAACTTCCCTGCTGTCTTCTAGAGTGGCTGCACTAGTTTGCATTCCCACCAACAGTGCATCCTTGCTAACACCTGTTGTTTCTTGTGTTGTTGATTTTAGCCATTCTGACAGGTGTGAGGTGATATCTCATTGTAGTTTTGGTTTGTGTTTCCCTGATGATCAGTGATGTTGAACTTCTTTTCATGTGCCTATTGGCCATCAGTATGTCTTCTTTGGATAAATGTCCATTAATTTATTTTTAAATTTATTTATTTATTTATTTTTAAAGATTTTATTTACTTATTTGACAGAGAGAGAAAGAGCACAAGCAGGGGGAGTGGCAGGCAGAGGGAGAGGGAGAAGCAGGCTCCCTGCTGAGCAGGGAGCCCGATGTGAGGCTCCATCCCAGGATCCTGGGATCATGACCTGAGCTCTAGGCAGCTGCCTAATCGACTGAGCCACCCAGGTGCCACTTCTGCCCATTTTTTTAGTGGGATTATTCATATTTTGGGTGTTGAGTTTTATAAGTTATTTATATATTTTGGATTCTAACCCTTTATCGGATATGTCATTTACATACGTCATCTTCTCCCATTCTGTAGGTTGCCTTTTAGTTTTGTTGGTTGTTTCCTTTGCTGTGCAGAAGCTTTTTATTTTGATGTAGTTCCAATGGTTCATTTTTGCTTTTGTTTCCCTTACCTCAGGAGACATAGCTAGAAAGAAGCTGCTATGGCCAATGTCAAAGGAGTTACTGCCTGTATTCTCTTCTAGGATTTTTATGATTTCAGGTCTCACATTTAGGTCTTTAGTGACATGCTGATTTTTAAATACTACTTTGTATTGATGTGCTCCTTCTCACTAAGGCTTTAGCCATTCAATAGCACAGAGTCCTAGCATCCAATTTCCACATCTAGAGTTAAGAACAAAGACAACACACCAAAGATGGAGCTGTAGAAAACAGAAAAGAACCTGGGTGCTTGATGATATTGTTGAGCCCTGAGTCAGTTTAGCTAAAAATGTACAACTAACTAGACTTCTTGCTATTGAAGGTAACAATTTTCCTTACCAAACTGAGCTGGAATTTCCTGATATTTGTTGCTAAAATCACCCTACGTAATATAAGATCTCACACTAATGCTGGTTGATGGCCAAGACTGCATGGAAGGAGCCTTCCTCAGTAGGTTCCTAGCCTGAATTAAGAGCAGCTGGTAATCAACTCATGGCTCTTGTGGGCAATAAGATGAACAGAGTGTTTGAACAGCTCTAACAAGGAAATTTTGGAAGCCCCCATGTCATACTGGCCAGGACTGGGTCATGGGTGTGAGGAACAGGATGATCATGATTGCAGTGGTGCCAGAGGCTCAACTACAGTGACCACATTTGCACTTCATTGAATAGATAGTGACATGTATTTGTTGATTTTTTGCTTTTAAGACTCTTAAAATGTCTGATTTATAATTTCATAGCCTTTAAAGCTGGTAGCTTAGCGCTGTCGTTCCCCAACACGGCGGTTTACTC
This sequence comes from Callorhinus ursinus, assembly GCF_003265705.2. Lineage (NCBI taxonomy): Eukaryota > Metazoa > Chordata > Mammalia > Carnivora > Otariidae > Callorhinus > Callorhinus ursinus. The sequence goes on from NW_027397131.1 coordinate 1,663,910, forward strand.
ATTGAAATCACCTGAAGAACCTAAACAAACAAACAAAAAACAACTGAGCAAACTCCCTTCTTCCCAAAAGATTCTGAGGGTCTAGGAATCTGTTTATAAAACATTTCTCAGGGTTTGGCAACTACTCCTTTGAAGTTATCTAGTCCAGTCATCTCTTTTGCACATTAGGAAACCTGAAAATGTGAGAGGTTTAAGTGACACGGGTGCTTTTTCCACTTTTCCAGGTTTGGTAAGCAGGTACCAATGAACATATCATCCAGCTGCTGGAACAAAAACTTTCTGGTGTCAGAGTCATTCTTGGAAAGCCTCAGTAATGCCTTCAATTTGATCAAGAACAACACACACACACACACACACACACACACACACACACACACACACGTTTTTCTTATTTTTTCCCTCTTTCTCTTACAAATAAGAGATAAACAATATCAGCTTAATCGCTTAATTAAAGGATCTGGCTAGACAGAGTCTAGTTAAAGGAGGTTTCTTTTAAATCAGAGCAATAATGATTTAAGTTTTCTGCTAGAGAAAGAGAGAGCAAACAAATTGCTTTTATCTATACAAATTGACTTTATCTCAGCAGCTTCCTTTTAGTTCTTCAAGAAGGAAATATAAGATTTTGCCAACTTAAAAAATACCATAATTACTTATTTGGAACTAAGGTCATGTGGTTGTCATGCTTAATTGTGCAAATAGTGTGTCTTTTTTTTAGTCTCCCAAATCATTGGCAGCATTTAAGAAAAAGAATTCTATATACCTTCCTGTGATATTTATATTATTTTCCAATTTAAAAATTCCTTTTCCTTCACAATAAAAGATTGTTTAAACTTATCAAAATCACTTTGATTTTACACCTACAATTGGAATCCTAACATCTCGATTTTCGACACTTATAAATGCCTTAATAGATACATGGACAGTAATTTAGTTTGACTTAAATGTAATAATCGAGCCCATTTATCTAGGCTGACAAGATTTCATTTCCTAATGATCTTTTATTGTAAATTTATTTGATTTCCTTTAATATATTATCTCATTTCTCATCGCCTTTCCTTTAGAAAAAATATGAATAATTTTGTATGGAATTATGAAGACTTGGCCTTGAGCTGACAGCTCTGGGAAGCACTGAATATCTCCACCCTTAAAACAAATTACGTAGTTTGATAACAAAGTCCCAAGAAGAAGGGAACATTAGTTTATCAAGAAGTTATTCTAAAAGATGCTGGAATTGTACTTCCAAGGGCTCATGTTTTCCTTGCAAGAATGGAAACCAAAATAATTAGGCCAGTCTGACTCCTTTTCTATATTTCCAATTGCCTATTTGAGCTCTAAGTATCCCATAGTCAATTCACATTCAACATTTGGTTATAAAGCCAAACCTACCTTCTTTTCTCCAAAATGGCTTCTCCTCCTAGATTTGTATTTACATTATATTTACAGGAATGATACCACCATCCATTCAGTCTGTCAAGCTGAAAGTTTCCAAGACATTTTGGAGAGCTTGCACTCTCCAAAATAGTCATCTGTCACAAGGTCTTGACTTCCATAAATTCCAAATCATTCTCAAAACTGTCCCCACTTCTTCATTCCTTCCACTGTTGCCCTCATGATTCTTGTCTGGGCACTTACTGCAACCTCTTATCTGGTTTCCCTGCCTCCAGTCTCACCCCACACCACACATCATCTGTGCTAGTGCGAGGCTAATCCTGAGGGGAATACCCATCTGACTTAACCCCCTATCATCAGCTCCCTAGTACCTGCAGGACTAATTTCATGGTCCTCAACAAGCCATATGAAACCTTTCAGGACCTGGTTCCAGCCTAGTTCTCCAACTTCATCTCTTGTCACTCCTTCTCTAGATCTGCTCTCCTACCTCAAATTCCTCTCCATCTTTTTATATATATGTGTGTGTATATATATATATATTTAAGATTTTATTTATTTATTTATTTTAGAGAGACAGAGAGCGAGAGCAAGTGGAGGGAAGGGCAGAGGCAGAGGAAGAGAGAGAATCTCAAGCAGACTTCATCCTGAGCTTGGAGCCTGATGGGCTCAATCTCATGATCCTGAGATCATGACCTGAGCCTAAACCAAGAGTTAGATGCGTAACCGACTGAGCCACCAAGATACCCCTCTTCTCCATCTTTAGGGAGGAAACTCAAATACCCGCTCCTGTGATGATGCCCCAGCACAGGTAGTCTCAGTCCCCACTGCACTTCTATGTCTCCAGCTTGCCTCTGAAGTACTATTTACTCAATGCTGTAATCTGTCATGTGTGTCTCTCTCTCTTACCAGACTGTAAGATCCTCAAGAGGAAGTACTGTATTCCACTCATTGTTTTCTCAGTTCCCGGTGTGATGTTTGGCGTAATAATTACATAATGGATAGTCACTGAATGAAGAGTTGAATGACTGAATAAGCTCCAAAGGGCTGTTTAAATTATTTTCTTTGGCTGGACGTTTTACTGTTGTGTCTGTGAAGCATAACTGGAATTTGCTATTTATTATAATTATGTTTGTTGAAATGGCATTTGATCTGGGTGTCACAACTCCATAGTAGAAAAAAATGCCAAAATAAGATGGCAATTTAGAAACCTACAGTTGTAGTATAAATGTAGGCTATTGGCAATTTTAATATGTTTTTGAAGATCTTATTGCAAAACCGTATTTTTATCTTCCCTGCCCCACCCCTTTTGTAAACACCATATACATGTGTGTTTGTTTATGTTGTAGAGAAGCCTTCTGTACTGGTTTTCCCCCCAACTTTATTGAGATATAATTGACAAATAACACTATGTAAATTTGAGGTGTACAATGTGATGAATTGATACACACATATATATTACGAAATGCTTATCACAATAAGGTTAGTTAATATATCCATCATCTTACATAGTGTGCGTGTGTCTATATGTGTGGTGTGAGAATATTTAAGAGGTACTCTCTTAGCAAATTTTAAGTATACAATATGGTATTGTTAACTACCGTATGGGGTTTTGCAATAACCCTTCCCTTCTGCAGAATCAGGTAAGCATCCCTTCCATTACGCCCAGGATGTGAGGCAACATGAATAAACACACGCAATTGAAATGCTGTAGGTATTTTTGTGAATGGAAAGAGAGCACCACTAAAATCTGCTTATTTACTTATATCCCATCTTGTTTAAAACAGACTTAAAACAGGGGCGCCTGGGTGGCTCAGCTGGTTAAGTGTCTGACCCTTGGTTTTGGCTCAGGTCTTGATCTTAGGGTTGTGAGATGGAGCCCCGCCTTGGGATCCACATTCAGTATGGAGTCTCCTTGGGATTCTCTCTCTCCCTCTCCTTCTGTGCCCCCCCCCACCCCATGGGCGCATTCTCTCTCTCAAATAAATAAATCTTCAAAAAAAAACTTAAAACATTTGATAGTTTTTAATATTGTATACACTCTTACTAAAGTAAAGCAGAAAATGCCCTGAATTTAGAAGTAGTTTCTTTAAAATATAGGACAAAGATGAAAAAAGCCTAAAAACCACTTGCCCTTCATCAAGAAGCACCTTAATTTTATCTACAGTTATATCATAATCTTTCCCAGATCCACCCGATATTCAGCTGAGTTTGGAGATTACCTAATACCCATTTAATAGCTGAGTAGGAAGGTTGAGAGATTTCCAAAAATGATAAATAAAATCCTTATTTTCTTTGGTTTTCAACTTTTAGGATTGCCTTAAGGAAACCTTACATTTGAAAAACCAAAAGCAAAACTAGTTTAAATGTTATATTACAAAATAAAGAGTAGAAGAATTGTATACTTGAGAGATCCTGTAGGTTCAATATGGCTGTTTTGTATTTTTTAATTAAATTTTTTTATTTTTTTCACTGGCAATTTAAATATAAGATACTTTAAATAATTCATAGAAGGACATTGTATATTATAAAAGCCTGGGGAATAACTAATATGGCAATAAAACTAATTTTTCTTCCTTTTAAAAAATCAGCTCTCTGTTTCAAAAAAGAAGATGGACAATGATTTTTTTTTAATATTTTTATTATCTTGGTATTCAAGGCCCTTCACATTATAGTCCTAAGTAACATTCCTTGCTGTCAGCACACCTGTTCTTGGGGAAACTCACTGCTCCCTCTTTGTGGCTCCATGGGATCTCTCAGAGCACTCATTACCTCAGTCAGAATTTTCTAAATGCCATTTGATTGTCCAGCTAGGCTTTAAGCGTCTTAAAATTCTTTTTTTCTTTTTTAATTGATATATACATGAAATGCCCTAATATTTAGTGCGCAGCCTGATGATTTCTTAAATTTCCACCCGGGGCCAAGATACAGAACATTTCTAGCATCCCAGGTTGCACCTTTGGGCCCCTTCTTAATCAACACCCCACCCCCACTCTTTTGACTTCCAACACAATAGATTTTTTTTTGGCTTGTTCTTGAACTTGATATAAATAGAATCATATTGGGTGTACCCTTTTGTGTCTGACTTCCTTCTCTCAACATTATACCTTTCAGATACATCCATATGGTTGAATGTAGCAATAATTTATTCTTGCAATTGTTGTATAGTATTCTATTATATGAATATTCCAAACATACTGCAATTTATTCATCTATTCCACTGTTAATGGATATTTGTCTTTCTAATTTCTTGTTATTATGAAAAAGGTGCCACAGACATTTTTCCACATTTCTCTGGGTAGATGGGTGCTCTCATTTCTCTTAGGGACATAGATAGAAGTGGAGGTCTTGGGTCATAGCATAGGCATTTGTCTGGCTTTAGTAGTTAGTAAATACTGACAAGTAATTTTCCAAAGTGTTTGTACCAGGCTTTTGCAGGGCTAACATTTTCTGTCATCTTTATATCCTCAGGGTTTAATGCAATATTTGGCACACATAGTAGATGTCCAGCAAACACTTGCTGAATGACTAGATGCTGAGATGTAGCATAGGATCCTCTGGTTGTAAACAGTGGAACTTCCACCCACGTTGCCCCAGATTACCTTATCTCCTGTGTGAAGCCATCACTTCGTATAGCTCACAACTGTCTTCCAAATCTCTTGCAGGTACATCTGCTTGGTGGACCCAAGTCATGTATGAGCCCTAGGTGCAAGGGCATCTGGGAAGTGTAGTTTTAATTTCCAGCCTCTATAGTACAGGAAATGTGCCAGAGGGCTTAGAGACCATATGAGATGAGCCATTATGCAGATTCTGATACAGAAATGAAAGGGTGGACTGGAAAACAAAATGAAAAAGACAGAAGCCAGGGTTTCTTTGGAGATCTAGATGACAGAAACCAATTCACATTTCTTTGAGGGATATCGTTCTTTCCTTGATGATAAAGATTCAAAATCTTGAAAAGGAGTGTCTGGTCAGCAAAGATGGGGTCACAAGCCCATTTCTTGGGCAGGAGGGGATTGGACTGACAGTTCCACTAAAATGGCATATAAGAGAGAAGTAGTTTGCCCAACTTTTTCGACCCAAAATGGAATGCTATTGACAAGATGAAGGGAAATGTACTTTGGGGCAAAACCCCCACGAATGCCCACTACAGGGTTAAATAAAATAAGGAATGATAGTTTGAATATCAAATTACATTTCAGGCATTCTGCCTGAAAGTCAATTTCCCCATGAATTATAGCAGTTAGAGACAAAGGGGACTTAGAAAGTTCATTGTAGTGGCTGGAGCTAGAGCGAAATATGTCAGTCAGAGAACAGTAAACAACATACAATTTCCCTCATATATGAAATTTAAGAAACAAAACAGGTGAACATATGGGAAGGGAGAAAAAAGAAAGAGGGAAGCAACCATAAGAGACTCTAAATGAGAGAGAACAAACTGAAGGTGATGGAGGGAGGTGGGTGGGGGATGGGCTAGATGGGTGATGAGTATTAAGGAGGGCATTTGTTGTGATGAGCACTGGGTGTTATATGTAAGTGATGAATCACTGATCTACTCCTGCAACCAATATTATACTATATGTTAACTAACTAGATTTTATTTTATTTTTTTAGAGATTTTATTTATTTAATTGACAGAGGCAGCGAGAGAGGGAACACAAGCAGGGGGAGTGGGAGAGGGAGAAGCAGGCTTCCCGCTGAGCAGGGAGCCCGATGTGGTGTTCGATCCCAGGACCCTGGGATCATGACCTGAGCCGAAGGTAGTTGCTTAACAGCTGAGCCACCCAGGCGCCCCTTAACTAACTAGATTTTAAATAAAAATTTGGAAGAAAAAAGAAAGAGAGGTCATTGTATGGGGTCAGGTATATTATAGTATAATTTACGTACTGTAAACTCACTTTTTTTAGATGTAGATAGAGCACCACAATCAAGATATGGAATATTTCTTTCACCCCAAAAAGTTGCTTCGTGTCTGTCTGTGATCAATTCTCTCCTTCATCCCTAGTCTCAACCCCAACCCCTGGCAGCCACTGATTTGATTTCTGCACCTATCGCTTTGCCTTTTCCGGAATATCCTATAAATGGAAATATACAGTTTGTAGATTTTGAGTCTGACTTTCACTTAACCAGAGATCAATTTGTTCAATGGTGTGTAATCTCTTTCCCCCTCCACTAGGAACATTTTTCCCCCCTAAACAAACTTTTATGCAGAAATTTAATACTTGAGACAGATAGAAACAGATTGCTATTATGAATCATGATGAGGAGCCCCAGCCCAAGGTATCTTGTAATGAAGCAAGGGCATTGTAATTTGCTCACAGATTTTTGTTTTTCCCGTGCATTCCACAGTCACAATCAGTTCAGAATCTCTGTGCTTTTTCAAAGTAGGTTTCTGGTTGCAGAAATATTCACAAGAGAAATTTCCATGGAGGAAAACGTGGCCTGGGAAAACCATTAAAAATGCTACAAAATTTCTAGTCCTTACATTTTTGTTAAAGTATGGATTCTTACTTACTTAGCTGATTTTCTCTTTTTTTTTTAAATATTTTATTCATCTGAGAGAGAAAGAGAGCACAAGCAGGTGGAGTGGCAGGAAGAGGGAGACAGAGAAGCAGGCTCCCCAGCTGAGCAGGGAGCCCGATGTGGGGCTCGAACCCAGGACACTGACATCATGACCTGAGCCGAAGGCAGATGCTTAACGACTGAGCCACCCAGGCGCCCCTACTTAGTTGATTTTCTTGCTAAAAATGTTCAGTTCAGGTCCACTAGGTGTCAGTTGGCATCTCTTCCATCTTTTTTAACCTGCTTCTTATAAATGCCATGAGAATGGTGAGTGTCCAGGTATTACTCCGTCCAAACAAACACGAAGGCAAGCCTCTGCAAGATGCGGCTTCCAGACCCGTGTCGTTCCAAGTAGCAGTCATTAACCACACATGACTACTGAGCACTTGGAAAGTAGCTAGTCCAAATTAAGATGTGCTGCAGGTATAAAGTACACACTGATTTGGTTGACTTTGTAAAAAAAAGAATATAAAAATGCCTTGTTAGTAATTTTTATATTGATTGAATTTTGAAGTGATATCTTAAATCTATTGGGTTAACAAAATATTATTAAAATTAATTTTCTTTATGTCTTTTTGCTTTTTAAAGTGTGACTTTCAATTTCAAGGAAATTGAAAATCACGCATGCAGCTCATATTTGTGGCTTGCATTACATTCTATGGCACGGCACTGACTCACCAGATTGCTGATTATGCGTTTTGCTAATCCTTCTCAAAAAAGACCCCAAGTCTATACATTTCCAGTCTGGATCTCAGAGAGCACGAGCGACTCAGACCACTTCCTTTTTTTTTTTTTTTTTTGCACTTCCTAGTAAGTTTAAAATGGGAAATGTCAAAACTGGAGTTACATAAATGGTTTTGTATTTTCATGGTGCAAAATTTTATACTTAATAAATCAACACTTTTAGTATAAAAATACATTGCAATGTCATGTACCGTGCCAGCGCTAAGACAAGTTTAGGATTTACAAAAAAGAGACCAATGGAGGTAACACAGTCCAGTTATGCAGCACAATTTGAAAGTTAGTAAAGGTACTTCTTTCCACCTTTTGATTTATTTCTGTAAATTGCATATGTAATCTTATTTGGAGATGACTTCAGAGGCCTAAATTGTGAATGTGAGCCCTGGGCCCAGTGGTCCACCTGCCACTGCTCCCCCCACCCCACCCCATCTTTCTCACACATGTGCTACTGGATCTTTCTAATGTGCCGGGCTCTCTGCCACACACTTTCCAATATTACTCTGGAGCCTCCAAAGCCTGCAAAAGGGTGCCTTGTTAGAAAGTGAAAGAAGGCCCGCTTCCTTACACTGAGGAATCAGGGCCTCCCCCATTTTTCTCACCCAGGAGGCGGCGGCGGCGGCGGCGGCGGCGACGGCGGCGGCGGCGGCGGCGGCGGCGGCAGCGGCCGCGGCAGCTTGCGATGTTTGGCCTCAAAAGAAACGCAGTAATTGGACTCAACCTCTACTGTGGGGGGGGGGCCGGGCTAGGGGCCAGCAGCGGTGGGGCCTCCTCTTCGGGAGGGCGGCTTTTGGCTTCGCGGTAGGAGGCCACGGCCCGGCGGGAGGGAGGGGGAGGGGAAGCCGGTGCGGTGATTGGCGGAAGCGCCGGCGCGAGTGCCCCGGCCACTCTTGCGCCAGACGCCCGGAGGGTCGCGCCGAGGGCCCCGACGTCACCGCGACCCCTCCAAGGCTGCTGTTCTTCGGGCCCACCCGCCGCGCGTCGCCGCCTGAAGAGATGCAAGGCCCAGCCGCCGACGCCATCATGTCGCCCGAAGAGGAGCTGGACGGGTACGAGCCGGAACGTCTGGGGAAGCGGCCGGCTGTCCTGCCCTTGCTGGAGTCGGTCGGGGAGGCCAGCAGTGGCCCTTGCAGGGACGGCTCACTGCCCTCGACGCCACCCCCTGCAGAGGAGGAGGAAGACGAGTTGTACCGGCAGTCGCTGGAGATTATCTCTTGGTACCTTCGGGAGCAGGCATCAGGCGCCAAGGACGCGAGACCCCTGGCCGGGTCTGGGGCGGCCGGCCCGAGGGCGTTAGAGGCCCTCCGACGGCTCGGGGACGGGGTACCGCGCAACCACGAGACGGCCTTCCAAGGCATGCTTCGGAAACTGGACGTCAAAAACGAAGACGATGTCAAATCTTTGTCTCGAGTGATGGTCCATGTTTTCAGTGACGGAGTAACAAACTGGGGCAGGATTGTGACTCATTTCTTTTGGTGCCTTTGTGGCCAAACACTTGAAGAGTATAAACCGAGAAAACTGCATCGAACCCATAGCGGAAAGCATCACAGATGTTCTCATGAGGACAAAACGAGACTGGCTAGTCAAACAAAGAGGCTGGGATGGGTTTGTGGAGTTCTTCCACGTAGAGGACCTAGAAGGTGGCATCAGAAATGTGCTGCTGGCTTTTGCAGGTGTTGCTGGAGTAGGAGCTGGTTTGGCATATCTAATAAGATAGCCTTTTAAGTGCAATAATTGACTTTTAACCAACCCGCACCAAAACCACATACGACTGCTGTGAAATCAAATGTATTTATGAAGTTGGACTTTGAGCTGTCCAGGCTGTAACCTCCAAGAGTTCTACTCTAGCAACGTAGAACAGCAAGTGGCAAGAGGATTATGGCTAACAGGAATAAATACATGGGAAAAGTAGTCCCCCTTGAAGAGTCACTGTCTAAAAGAAGCCAAGTTAGTTCAGCAACAGGCAAACTTTGGGAGGCCATGGAGGAGAACTTTTAGATTTAGTGAAGATGGTAGGGTTGAAGAGACTTAATTTCCTTGTCTAGAACAGGAGAGTGGCCAGTAGCCAGGCTAGTCATAGAGTCCATTAAATATGTCCACTGAATTCATTAACTTCTTATAGTGTTAAAAGAGAAGCACTAACAATGGCATTGATCTGTATCAAATGGATTTAAGCTACAGGTAATAGAACTATGACTAGAAGCCTCAGTACTGTACAACAGAGTGTGAAGGGAAGCTTTTTCTCTGTAATTAGCTTTCCCAGGTATACTTCTTGAATAGAAAGTCCAAGTGCTCAGGACTTTTATACCTGTTCTACTTTGGCTTGGTTTGAGTGGTTTAGTTTATTAGCCTAGTGATGGCCAAGAATACTTGACTTAAGGCTCAATAATTACAGTTGCAAATATGAGAATATCCTCAATTTTTAAGGTAAAAACATCTCGTAAATGTATTTGTCTGTAAAAATTGTATATATTTTTACAGAAAGTCTATTTCTTTGAAATGTAAAGGGATGAAGAGTCTCGAAATACATCAGTTTTTGCATACCCATAACAAAAAGAAGAAAGTGAAAGAAGGACTATTAATTCTACCCCAAACTCCTCTCAGCGGTGATGTCCTTTGAGGGGGTGGGGTAATGGAAGTTTGGGGCAGAAAGGAAAATAAATAGTAGAGGAAGGGAATGACAAGAAATGAAAGCCCTGTCGCTTGTCTACATACAGCTTCGCTGTCCTCACCTGTGTGGCAGCCAGACTCACCCAGAAAGCTCTTTTCCTGATTGTTAGCTTCTGTGGAAGCTTGACGGCCCCAAACTGGAGGCATTTAAAAAACTATTATCTGGAGGAGCCGGGGGAAAGCTAGAGCCAGTCCTTCCGCGAGAGCACCACCTCCTAGCCGCAAATTACTCACTTTAAACCGTGCATTAGGCGGATGCCGCTTTGCCGACTGGGCTCTCGGGTCTTTATTCTCCTCCATGCATATGCCCTTTATGTCTGTAAAGTCGGGTTTTGTCTCGTGACTGTGTAAATCGGAGCCAAGGGAGTTTTCTTTTTTCTCTGTGACTGGAACCACGGTGAGGCAATCCAGCACTTTATACACTTCTGTGCTGTGTGGGCAGAAAACAAGGCAGAGGGAGCTCTTGAATGCACTTTTCACCTGGTTTAAACAAGACCTTTGATTTCTCCCTCCTCTTAATCATTATTGGGCTGGAAGGGAAAGCAGGATTCACAGAGCTGTTAAAAAAAACTTACAGGATGCTTGGATTTTAACACTTCAGATTATGGCTGAAATGCTCACCCAGGACTTCTGGAATATGGTAGAATGCTGGGTGGTTTTTCCGTTCAGGCAGGTATTTCTGTCCTTTTCTAATGCACCTCTGTATGGTGGCTAATTATAAAAGCCAAGGAGATATATTCTTCACAAAACCAGACCTGGTTGGAAAGGCCTTCTCCTCTTATACATTTATTAGCCAACATTTAACTGAGCTTCTAGTGTGTGCTTGTGCACAGACAACACTAGGTCCTTGCCCTTCCGGTGGGGCGGGGGGCGAGGAATGAGATGGGGGAAAGAGGCCCCCAGCTGCATCTTGAAGGACAGGAAGCTCTTGGCCAGGTGATGAAGGCGAGCAGGCAGGATTTTAAAGAATAGAGTTCTATTTTTTATTATTTTAGTTTATTTTTTTACTTTCAACTTTTTATTTAAATTCCAGCTAGTTAACATGCAGTGTAATGTTAGTTTCAGGCGTAGAATTTAGTGATTCGTCACTTACAACACCCAGTGCTCATCACAAGGGCCCTCCTTAATCCCCATCACCTATTTAACCCATCCCCCCTGCGCACCTGCCCTTAAAATAAACTTTATTTTTTAGAGCAGTTTTAGGTTCACAGCAAAAGTGGGTGTAAGGTAGAGAGATTTCCCATTTGCCCCTTATCTCACACACATAAACCTCCCCCATTATCACCATCCCCCACCAGAGTGGTGCATTTGTTACCCTTGATGAACCTACATGGACACATCATTGTCATCCAGAGTCCATCGTTTACATTAGGTGTTGTACATTCTATGGGTTGAACAAATGTGTAATGCGATGGACCCATCATTTACGGTATTTTAGAGTGTTTTTCAGAATGTCATGTATAGTTGGAATCATACAGTATACAGCTTTTTCAGATTGGCTTCTTCCATGTCATAATGTGTATTTAAGGTTCCTCTGTGTCTTTTCACGGCTTGATAATTCATTTCCTTTTAGCACTGAATAGTATTTCGCTGTCTGGATGGACCCCAGTTTCTCATTCATTCACCCACCGAAGGACATCGTGGTTGCTTCCAAGTTTTGGCAGGGATAGGTATTTTAAGTAGATAGAGTAGAAGTTGTAAAGGCACGGAGTAATGAGTGCAGGGTCCTTTGGGAAACACATAAGTGGCATACAGAGTGTGGGGAGATGTTGCATGTGCCGTGACCAAGGAAGCTCATCCTTCATTTGGAGCATTGTTCCAAAACCACAATGTGGATCCTACTACTTTGGTGGCATTTCCATCATTATAATGTGGGACCTTGTAGATCTTGCCTGGAAACAGAAACAGGAATGTCCTATTTACATATGATTCACACGTTTATTTGGTTAATTTTATAATCTTACCTAAAACCCCAAAAGCTTCTATTAGGATGGTCTTAAGTTATGGATTATGTTATGAAAATCAAGTCAAGGAATATAGTAACTTGTGGGTTTGAGTACAGTCTGGCCTTCTTATGAGTCAAGGGATTGTGTGGTTTTGGTTTTTGGTGAGAGCTTCACTGCATGTTTTGGACAGGAGCCTGACTTCAGAGGGGGGTGGTGGTGGTAGTGGTGGAAGTCCAGTTTAGCTGAATGCTGATGAGCCACTCTGCATTTAGAAATAAACTACATAGGGCTCCTGGGTGGCTCAGTCATTAAGAGTCTGCCTTCGGCTCAGGTCATGGTCCCAAAGTCCTGGGATCGAGCCCCGCATTGGGCTCCTTGCTCAGTGGGGACCCTGCTTCTCCCTCTCTCACTCTCCCTGCTTGTGTTCTCTTTCTCTGTCAAATAAATAAATAAAATCTTTAAAAAAAAGAAATAAACTAAATAATAAACGAGTCACTCTGAAAGCATAGTCTACAGCCTCATTAACAGGAAAACAATTACTGTTTCTGTTCAATACTTTATGAACGAAGTGCGGTTTACATGACAGATGTAATTATGCCCTTAGCATGTCTGTGATCAGTCGGATCAATATTTCACTTGAGGAGCCTAAAGGCACCTCTTTTTCCCCCTGACAGACTTTATTTCATTGTAACAAACACCGGTTGATTTTATAATATTGTCTCTTGAACACACTTCAGTTACTGGTAAACTCCATCAGCATCTGTCCCTGAGAAACTCAAGCCTTCATAGCTTGGAGATGTAGCATTTTTTTCATTTGAGAAAGCACTTCAGAAAGTATAAGGTGTTACATTAATGCTAGATATCATTATTCTACTTTTTATTCTCTAACCCCCCTTTTTTTAGGACAACGAAGCAGCTTAATGTGGGGATTTCTGTCTTAAACTATTGAACTATTAAGAAATCATGTCGTAAGGATATTCAATCTTTTGACTCAATAATCCCAAACAGAGATGAATTTTAAATAAATAATCCCGCAGGATTAAGAAGTGTCCTTGCCTCACTGCTTAGTCATTGTGGTGTTATTTTCAATAGGGGTGGAAACTCAACTAAAATAAACATTCAGTGTGGAAATCTAAATATACAACATTATGGAAATTAACATTAAGAAAATATCTTGTTGGGGCACTTGGGTGGCTCAGACAGTTAAGCGTCTGTCTTTGGCTCAGGTCGTGATCCCGGGGTCCTGGGATGGAGCCCCACGTTGGGTTCCTTGCCCAGTGGGGAGTCTGCTTCTCCCTCTCCCTCTGCCCTTCCCCCTGCTCATGCTCTCTCTCTCAAATAAATAAATAAAATCTTTAACAAAAATAAAATCTTTAAAAAAATATCTTGTTGGCGTTTATAATTAGCCAATATACAGAGGTGTGTTAGAAAATATATCTAAATATTTAACATTTGGAAATGCTTTAGTAACCAAATGTATGAGGAAATAGTATGCTAATATTAATATGGTAGTTGGGAAGGTTGGTATAGAAAGATGGAAGGATGCTTGCGACAGATCATGTGAAAGAGCAGAATGTGGATTGACCTATGTACACAAACAAAAAATAACAGGCGTGTGGAAACAGAACTAGGACATAGAATTTGGAGAGGGTTAGAGAGATGGAATTGACGGTGCTATTCTTTGACTGAAATGTTTCTTAATATTAATGTGCTATCTTATCAATGATTTTAAAACTAAAGCCCTGTAGTCTTTCAATCCAAAGAGTGTCAGAAAATTTCATTTTTAGGGCAAACTCGAAAAGAAACTATTTCTCATAGGGCCACCAAGGGCATGATCACATTCAAAGCATATTCGTTAGATATTCTTGGTTTGTGGCTGAGGGTTATTATTACTTGCCCTCTAGTGGCTTAAAGTTGGAAACAGACAATTGTGGTTTAGTTTTTGTTGCTATTGCTAAGGTCCCTGTTTTTGAAGATAATAATACGCAAAATACCTAAGGTAAGACGCTTATAGAGTCATAGAGTGGAATGTGACCAAAAAGCATAATGTCGTCAGCCCCTCTTAAACTTGCCCTTTGCAGCTTACAGCTATTCATAAGGTTGTGGAGGGCAGAGTGGTATAAGAGTTGCAAGCCTGGCTTTGCAATGGAAAGAACTAGATAATTTGAGGTTCTGCCACACACCAGCTTGGGCACGTTCATTCCCTTGTTTTCCTCATCTACTAAGTGGGGATAATAATACTGCTTCATAATGTTCTTTGGATGATGAAATACTCATAGTAATGTGTCATGTAGCACAAGTATATGGCATGTAATGTGCTATTATCATTACTATTTTCCAGGACTGATTCTGGTGCTATCGGTGTTGATCTTGGTGCTGAGGATGAAGAAAGAAATGCAAGAAAAATTGGCCTTTATTTATTTTTGTTCTAATTTTTTTCTAAAGATTTTATTTATTCATTCGAGACACAGAGATACAGAGAGAGAGAGAGAGAGAAAGCATGAGCAGGGAGAGAGGCAGAAGGAGAGGGAGAAGCAGGCTCCTCGCTGAGCCAGGAGCCCGATGTGGGGCTCGATCCCAACCTGAGCTGAAGGCAGACGCTTAGCCATGTGAGCCACCCTGGCGCCTTGAAAAATTGGCCTTTAAAGAGATTTCCACCTGCTTAAGAGACAAGACATGATTCCATACAATAATTGGGAAAATACATAGTAAATAAAGGCTAAAGGGTGACAAAACTATATATCATTGCTCCTAAGACAGAATTTATCATGTTTCATGTCCATGTTATTGAGATGCATCTAATAATTGATAATGACTTATTTAATAATTGGTAGCATCTTTTCATTTTTTAGTGGTGTATAAAATAATGGTGTATCTTATAACTGATGGTGTCTCAGATTCAATGAAATATGGTAACTAGTGGTAATATGTAACACTTAAAACATTTACCACAGGCTAGATAAAGAATGGAATTTGGCATTCCTGGGAGGAATGCAAAATTGTACAACCACTTTGGAAGACAGTTAATTCGTAAAAAGCTAAACATACGCGTAACATGTGACTCCTCCATTTATTTATATAATATTCTAGAAAATGCAAACTAGTCTATAGAAACAGAAACCAGATCAGTAGTTGCCTAAATAGGGACAAGGAGAGGCATGATGAAACTTTTTGAGGGTGATAAAAATTTTCATTATCTTGACTGGGGTGATGACTTCACAGGTGTATAGGTTTGTTAAAACATCACACTGTATACTTTATGTACAGTTGCTTCTATAGTACTTTAATAACATTGGTTTTATTTATATTTTTTAAAAAGATTTATTTATTTTAGAGAGAGAAAGGGAGAGTGCAGGTGGGGGAAGGGCAGAGGGAGAGGGAGAGAAAGAGAAAATCTCCAGCAGACTCCCTGCTGAGCATGGAGCCCAAAGTGGGCCTCGATCTCACAACCCTGTGTTCAAGACCTGAGTCAGACACTTAACCAACTGAGCCGCCCAGGCACCCCAAAATTGTTTTTAAAAAGAAGAAAAAAGAATGGAATGGGTTATAAAGATCATCAAACATAATCCTTAGGAGAAGTTCTGTGAATTTGGAAAATGGGAAAACCACTGGAGAAATCAGTGAGTCTTAAGGCAGTGAAGTTTTAAAGGACTCCCAAGGCCAGACTTGAGCTAAGTTGCTAAATGAGGAGAGTTGATTTACATAAGCCCTAAGAAGGCCGGGTAGGGATTCCAAGAAGAGAGATGCTGCCCTTGTGAGATCCTGCTTGGAAACGTGGTCATTACCTGCGTGGCCACTCTGGCGATTTATTCCTTATTAGAACCTCTCCCATCTTTACTGTATTCCTTTAAAGGGAGGACCCGGCACAGCTTTTCTTTAGTGTGATTTCTTCTCATCCATTTTGCTTTTGAGTTCTAATTGCTTAAAGGAGAATTTCTCAACCTTGGCACTATTGACATTTTGGGCAAGGTAATTCTTTGTTGTGGGAGGCTTTGCTGGGCATCATGGGATATTTAGCATCATTCCTGGCCTCTACCCACCAGACGCTAGTAACACCTCCCCGTTGTGACAAACAAAAATGTCTCCAGACATTGCTAAGTGTCGCTGGGAGGGTGGGGGGCAAAATTACCCCAGTTAAGAACCACTGGGTGAGAGAAAGTAGCATATTCTTTTCATACGTGTGATGTGTGTGATGTGATGTGATGTGTGTGTGTGTGTGTGTGTGTGTGTGTGTGTGTGTGTTAAGGAGGTTCACAAACTTAAGGATTTTTTTTTTGAACAACTTTTCTATCTTGCTATGAAGTTTAGCTAGTAGACCACAATGATGCCATTGTGTGTAAGTTTAACAAGCGACTGCTCACTTGCCAGTTTGCTATCAATTCTGAAGTTTGATGGGGGTAGGGGGGTTTGGTGCCTGGGGAGCATAGTTTTTTCTTTTTCTTTTGAAATAATCTTATGTTCCCGTATATCTTCCTCCCAACTTCCTCTAATGTTGACATCTTACATAACTGTGATACATTTATCAAAACTAAGATCTTAGCAATGATAGATACAATATTATTAACTAAACTACAGACTTTATTTGGATTTGCTCAGTTTCCCCACAAACCTTCTTTTGCAGTTCCAGGGCCCAATTCAGATTGCTCATTGCATTTAGAGAGAGCCTAACTTTTTTTTTAATGGAAAGAATATAATGTATTATTCCTGGAAAATTGCTGATTCTCAGATGATGACAGCGAGCAGAATTTTCTAAGCCGTGACCTATCCGCATTAGCACCCACTAAGCTAAAAAATTCCTTTATTTCTGCTTAAAGTAGAAAGTGGAATCAACATTTGCCAAGGCAAAAATAGCTATGACAGTTCATATTTTCTAAATATCAGAAAAAGCCTAAAGATGGCTTTTGTCTTGACTCTCAGTCTACACCATCCTCATTTCGTAGTTTTTCTCTAAATGACAAATGCTAATGGAGTGAACCAAAATTATAGTCCCAAATTGCTGTTTCATATTTAGGGCAAGCTGAGTGGTTCTCTTCCAATTCTTCCCGACAAATACGACATGAACACAAAGTGACATGGAAAAGCTATAATCTATTGAACCTGGTAAATGTGAGTTGTAAGTAATTGCGTTTCCCTCTTAGTCCCATTTGCTGCTCAACCATTTCTCATTATAGGATCCCTTAAAGTCAACCTGATTCAGGAGCAGATCAATACTAGGGAAACCCTTTTGTCTTCTTTTAGGGCATAAAATTTAAAAGATGCTTAAGTCAATATTCCTTTTAATAATGTGTCTTACAGAAATGCCTGGGTTCCCTCTTCTTGTGATATAATTAATTGAGCTGCCTGCCACCCACAAAGTATAGTCATTCCGTCCCATAATTCTCCGTTGGCCTAATTGCCATTCTGTTTTCAGTTCTATTTGTCTTTAGATATTTCTTTTTCTCCCCAGTATTGTTCGGCATGCTTTGTACTTAGTTTTATCTTTCTGTGCTTTTGCTTCTAAATGTCAGCATAATTTTTCTGCCTTATAATATTGGAGATGTCATAACCATCCATCAGCCCAATAGAAGAGCAGAAAAGATTAGATATCATTTATCTGTATTGGTTGTTCATTGTAATGACCCAGTGGACAACATGAACAGATAATCTGTTGCTTTGATGAAAACTAATTATTTTTAAGCATGACAGCATCGAAATAGCTTTTGTGACATTGTTTTTTAAAAATGACGGCTACCTAGTCATTATTAATGTAAGCGGACGTTCAGTGGTGTTCTCTGATGATTTCCTTACTTAAGCAACACAACAGTTTGGATCTTTTATTTCTGCTTTATGGGAAAATTGAACTAAAATTTAAGAAATTTAAAATTTCAATTGACATTCAAATATAAAGAGTATCCAATAACATTTCTTTTCTTTTTTAAAAAAAATATTTTATTTATTTATTTGACAGAGAGAGAAAGAGAGAGAGAGCACAAGCAGGGGGAGCTGCTGACAGAGGGAGAAGCAGGCTCCCCACTGAGCAAGGAGCCTGACAGGGGGCTCGATCCCAGGACCCTGGGATCATGACCTGAGCCAAAGGCAGATGCTTAACTGAGTGAGCCACCCAGGTGCCCTCCAATAACATTTCTTAATGTGAAATAATTTACTGTTTCCTAGAGAAAAGTAAAAGTACAATTAGCAGATAGCTTTTCTAGGAAGCTTTAATATAGCTTGATTTTTTATTTTGCTGCTGGTGATTGTACTAACCATGCGGTTTGGAAGATAAAGTTAAAATTCATTTTTGATGGAATTTCCTAAGTGAAAAGCATGGTTCTATGATTAATTCTTAAAATAATGTAATTTATCTGCACAAATAGGTGAGGAGGCTTTATTTTATGTGTATTTATATGTAAACTGAAAGGCCCCAGTATATTGACATATTTCTGTGTTTATATACTATTCCTAAAATGCTTTTGAAACTCAGTCAATATTCTATGACAGTATTTGTATTACTAGTACCACTAATAACCTGATTTAGATTTGTATATTATTACTGGCCATAGCAGAAATGTACTTTTATGACAGTGTGCCTTGGTTTGAGAACAGAAGCAAATGGAGTAAATGTTTCCCTTTGTTATAACAGCTTTTGTAAAAGCTGTAAGCTCGGGGATGATAGAGATGATGACATAAACCGTGGTTAATGTATTGAAATACATTAAATGAGTTCATAATTGCCCAAGTAACACTGACTGTAAAAAATTATTGTTGCAAAAGTGTCTGAACAATGCTGAAGTAGGTGGAATAAAAATAAAAGCATCCTTCTACCTTCTACTCATTCTGGTTTCCTCAGTTCCATTCTCTTCCTCAGAGGGTTGCTGAATATAGTGGTGCATATCGTTCTAGGCTGTTTTCCATGCACTCACATACAAGGGTACACACACACACACCCCCCTCTAGGATTGTGCTATGGATATTCTTTAGACCGTTCTTCAAGTTGTGTTTTTCACCTAAAAATATGTTTTGAGCATCTTTTCACATATGTATACATGGTTCTTAAAAAACGGGTCATACCTGTTTTTAACTATGATATTGTTTTATGAAATAATATTTGCTCTTTCAGGTTATCCTCTGTTTTAGGAAGTCTCGTTCAGACACAGATAAGCTGGAGGAAAAGCTCAATAGGAGTCTCAGCTAGTTAAATGGCTGATTGGGCTGACCCCTTCCAACCAAATCCAAAGAAGGAACTCGTCCCATGGTTAGAGAGGATGTGAGCCCCTGATTTGGCGCAAGTGCAGGTGGGAAATCTAGCTCTGACACCCAAGCAAGTCACCTCTCTAGGTTTCAGTTTCCCCATTTGAAAATGGGACCTGGGGTGGATTGGGCCAGATTTGGTCCTGTTCCTCTTCAAACATTCCACCCTCTATTTCTGTTTTCTGAGCTAAACACTGCATTTCTACAGGGGGTAATTCTTTCGGGATTAGTTATAATTGTGTGCTAGTGACAGACCCCCAAAGTCTTAAGTAGGGACACTCAGGTCTATTTTTATCAATCATGGGCATATGCCTTTGTCCTTGAAAACACTGCTTGCAACGGCATTTGTCATCACCAAGGTATGATAAGGCTAGCCAACAGGGAGAGAAAGACCCAGCCTGCTCCTCCTGCGGCCATTGAAGAAAGCTGCACTGGAAGACTTACTTGTTATTACAGCTTGTAATTACAACCTTTTATTTATTTTTTTAAAGATTTTTATTTATTTATTTGACAGAGAGAGGCACAGCGAGAGAGGGAACACAAGCAGGGGGAGTGGGAGAGGGAGAAGCAGGCTTCCCGCTGAGCAGGGAGCCCGATGTGGGTCTCGATCCCAGGACCCTGGGATCATGACCTGAGCCAAAGGCAGATGCTTAACGACTGAGCCACCCAGGAGCCCCTAATTACAGCCTTTTAAAAGAGGATTCTTGATATACCCTCCGCTATCA
The DNA here is from genome assembly GCF_003265705.2 of Callorhinus ursinus. Taxonomy (NCBI): domain Eukaryota; kingdom Metazoa; phylum Chordata; class Mammalia; order Carnivora; family Otariidae; genus Callorhinus; species Callorhinus ursinus. The sequence continues at coordinate 1,684,164 of NW_027397131.1, forward strand.
CTGGAAACCTGTTAGTTGACTTTAGAATTTACACTGCACAGATGATGCTTATCAACAGGTGTTCTTTGGCCACATTTACTTTTAGAATGATGTGTTCAAACACCCTAAAAATAATAACAATAGCAGCTAACATTAATGAGCACTTACTATGTGTTAGGAACTGTTCAAAGTACTTTAAAAGTCACTCACTGCAACCCTAGAAAATAGTTTACGGATCGGGAAACAGAGACTCAGAAAGGATAAGTAATCTGTCCAGAGGCATAGAGTTGCAACTTAGTGATGCACCCGGAATGCAAATTCCTTCTCAAGGGAAGAAATTCGGGAGTTAACTGACTAGTTACATAGTTATAAAATGATTAAAAATTTAACCTGACAGTGGTGACCGATCTGGTCACCATGCAGATGGTAAGTGCGGGTGCTTCTCCCTTCTTACGATGACACCGTAAGGAGTGTTGACTTGAAAGTAGCCCCCGTTTCTCAGGCACACTCATGGTGCTGTCTATTGTAGTTGGTTCTTTAAAAAATATATAAACAAAGCAATTCCTTATATTCTTCCTGCAGCTATAGATCATTCACACTGACTTTTGCAAAGCTCCTGCTCTGGTAGACAAGCCCTCGTGTTGGAATCTGCAAAGTTGATGATTAGCCGAAACAGTCTGGACTGCAGCCACGGGACATCTTGTAGTACAATCAAGCGCCACTTCATCATGCCTGGTGACAGGAGTTTCCCCGCTAAGTTTCCATCAGGAGCAAGGAGCCAGGGCACAGCTCAGCAGCTAATTAGACAAGGCAACATACAAGCCTAGTACATGCCAACTTCAATGGGCTGGAGAGGTGGATCTGTCAAATGGATCTGTCTTGCCCTCTGTGCTTTATATCCATTACTGTACCTGGTTGAACATTAACACTCGGAAATCTGCTGATTTTCTCCAATATCCTGGCCCATGCAGAGAAGGGGTTGAAAAGGAACTGTATGTCTTGAAGGTAGTCCCATGCTTCATTATCCTGAAAAGCATCAATCTTCAACTCATTGTTAAGGAAGCATCACAAGATGTGGCAATGTGGAAAGGACGGGTAGAAATGCAGTGTATGGACTTTTTAGTGTCTCGGCAACAATTTCTTCTCTTTCCTGTGATGTTTGTTTTGAAAAAAAGTCAAAGACTTTAAAAAAATGAAAAAAGTTTCCCAGCTGAGACAAAAGCCAAGAGATTGCAAGTGTTTCCTTCGCTCTTGTTTCTGTACCTCCTAAAAGATTTAGGTTAAAAAGAAATCTTAGATTTGTGTGTGTGTATTCTTAGCAAGTTGTCAAAATATAAAGGCAGATACTCCAAAAAGATTGTAAACAAATATTGAGAATATAAAGGTCATATCAACACATATTTAAAGATGCAACAGCAGCAACAACAACAAGGCAAGTATTTTATATCGGCTTGGGATATAATCCTGACCACTTAAACCATTAACCCTATACAGTATGTCAGTCTTAAAGATGTCAACTTTTTTTTAAAGATTTTATTTATGTATTTGACAGAGAGAGACACAGCGAGAGAGGGAACACAAGCAGGGGGAGTGGGAGAGGGAGAAGCAGGCTTCCTGCCGAGCAGGGAGCCCGATGCGGGGCTCGATCCCAGGACCCTGAGATCATGACCTGAGCCAAAGGCAGACGCTCAACCACTGAGCCACCCAGGTGCCCCAAGATGTCATCTCTGTGTTTGGATGTGTTTTCATCAGAAAACTTTGTAAAGCCTCTACTCGCTGTGGCAGAAGAAGCAGAACATTAGGAGACTTGCAGAATCATCTTGTTCGATACTGTCACTTTGCAGATGAGAAAGCCAGAAGGGACATATCCATGATAATCCCCATGTGGACAGACCCAGTGCCACTGCTCTTCCCTGCTGTGGGTCCACTGCTTTTTTGACAACACCATGCTGCCTGTCAGTCATTGGGAATTTGGGGGTAGGACCTCTTTTCAGAAGCGGAGATACTGGGGGTCAAATCTGCCTCGGAACCCTGAGGGCTGGAAACTCTGACGACAAGGGACTCCTCCAGCTTTCTACTTTGTCTGCTGATAGAAAATATTTCCTTGTGTATTTCCGAGAGAGTGAGGTATTGTCATCTTCTGATTGAGTAACTTCATGGAAAAAATGTATTCAGAGGTGAATCATGACGTGCTGTGTTAATTTGTATACTGCTCTTCTGTGGAGCCCAGGGGACCCTGCTAATCACAGAATGAAGAACAGTGGGGTTCAAGAGGAGACCCTGATTTACTGCTAAGTGAACACTAATAATAATAATAATATAATCACAATAAAGTTTGTTGTTTTTGGTGCTATGGAGCTATGCGATGTGCCATCCAGGGGTAGACTCCCGAGTCTATGAGTAGTATGACTGACAAAGGATAGGCTTCTTTTTGCTCATATTCCACTTGGTGAATACATTCTCCAATCATCTAGTAGTGTTGTAGAATTGCTAATAGCTCATAACACGCCACACACTGAACAGCAGAACTGGAGACTTGTGTTCTAGACCTAGTTTCCTGATGAGCTAGCTAGGTTTCTGACCATCCCCAAACACTGAATATCTTTGAGTCTCAGTTCCTTCAGATGTAAAGTGAATGAATTAAAGTCAGCTTATGTCTAAGGGCATGCCGATGTCTAATGTTGAATGGTTCTCTGATTTTAACAGTTTCAATATTACTGCTATGAAATATTCTTTGTTCTCACTTTTTAGTTGATTTGTTCAGCTGGGGTTCAACTCACTGTGGGCCCAACTGGCACCGCTTCATCTCATGTCCATAGAGGTGACTCCCCGTAAGGACAGATTTTTTTTTTTTAAAGTGTATTCATGGCAAGAGATTATACACAGATAAGAGCTCATCAGTTGTCGTAACTGAGAAAAAAATGTCTCCAAGTATGTATTAGGCATTAACTTTATAGAGGAGGCGTAGAGGTAAACAAACTCTATCTTTTCTGATCCCAAAGTTTTGTGCTGAATTTAGATTTAGTCAGAAGCGAGGGCTGGGCCTGGAGGCTGAAGGCTGAGTGGGCCAGGTGGAGAAGGATGGGAAATAAAATCTAATGGGCAAACCTGACTGATCTCAAGATCTGAAGGCACAGCTTGCACACAAGTTTTTTGTTTTGTTTTGTTTTGTTTTCTTTGTTTCTTTGCTTTTTGGCCGACACAGTGTTACTTAGAACAGTGTTTCTTAAAGAACAAACAAACAAACAAACAAACACAAAAAACCCACCCACCCAACAAACAGCAACAACCACCACCAAACCAGACTGAGTGGCCAACATGGGAAAAGTCGAGATTTCTGGCTTCTCTCGAAACATCAGCCAGTTTGGCAGCCTTGAGTCCCGAATCCCAGCATGTCAGCAAATGGCTGGAGGTGCGCAGTGGCCACCACCTTTAGATGGGCTTATAATGCTTCTGTTTTCCTCAGTCCCCACCATGCCCTAGTGCCATCATTGAGGACTAGTGTTGTTGCCATTTATCATTGCCCTCAGAATGCTATTTTCATGTAGCAGAGTTCAGGTAAAATCTATTTCTTCTGTCCAGGTCTCCATTAAAAGCAGGAAAATAAAAGCAGACTGAGCAGAATGTGTGCTTCTTATACCCAGTCTGCTTTACGGGTTGATGTTATATGTCTTTCTCCTGCAAAGAACTGAGTTTTCAAGCCCTCTCCTAATGTCAGCTCTGCTCCCGACTTAAACAGCAAAGAAAAAAAAAAATCCGGGTAAATTAGAGAAGAACAAAGTGTAAAATATTAGCCCACATCCTCTCCCTATCCCATTATATGTTCAATTTGACTGTTATTCCTTAACCAGTTTGAAGCAATCAGGGCGAGAATTTTGAGGGTCTTCCCTATTTTGGAGCTTCCCTATTAGGGAGAAAATGCAGGGATGACACAGGCAAGACACTGACGTGGGAGTGGAGATTCTTTTTCTGACCTCTCTTGCCTGGAAGCCAATTCACCAAGGATGCCAAGGAATGCCCTGGTGTAGAATTTGCCAGAGCAGCTACCGTCTACAAGTCAGTTTGCTCTAATTATTTGCGGTTCTGTTTAACCTGGAAATCTCTTCATAGAAATACCTGGGGTTTGAGGTTTGCCGTCTCAAATTCTGAGGACATTGGGAAAACCTGGAAAGATTGTTGCAATAATCTTTATTAGTTACTTTTTAGGTTAGATTAATAACGGCTGGTCTGGAGTGTTTTTTTTTTCACACCAGAAGGAACACTTGAATGGTAAGTCTAATTAAATATTCAAGTCTTGAGCTATGCTTTTGTTCTTGCATGACCTTTTTAGTCTCACCTTTTATGTTCCTCAATTCTTTAATTAATGAGATTATGAAAATTTCAAAGGAACTACACAAATGTGGCACCATCAAAATGCTAGTATAGACATGAAATTGTATTATGAAATTGGGAATAAAGACAAGTCATAGCGCTTAAATTTGAAGTGCAGTTTTTTATCTCTTTTACTTTCAGCTGCTCATTTATTCCCTCCAGAGAAAACAAAATCCAGAGATATCAAGGGTGAAATTGTTAAATGACTGTAGAAATTGGCTTGTTTTCGAAGACCCTTGTATAGACATGGAAACTGTGTGTGTGTGTGTGTGTGTGTGTGTGTGTGTGTGTGTGTGTGTGTATGCACGCGTGCTGCTGGGAACTTGATGGAGTATTTAGGTAGGAAAATATCAAGCTCAAGACTCAGATAAACATGCCGACATTTCAGTGCTCACCCAGGGCTTAGCCCTCTTTGGTTGGGAAACAACATGAGAACAGCCTTTGTTTTTCTATTCCAGTTCATTACTGGTGGGACCTTAGCCAACAAGAAAACGCTGTCAGAACAGCTTCAGAATTCAGACAAAGAATCACGTCAGTTCTTATTTTAGACGAACTGGTTCGGCCATTCCTCCTTCAGAGAAGTAGGGTGGGTTTCCCCCGGTGAGCCTAATTGAAAGGACTTGCTTCCACTTGAAAGATGTGGTAAACATCTGGCAAAGTGAGGGGAGTTTGGAACTATGTAGAAATCTTGGAAGAGACCAGGAGCCAGAGGCCTAAGTAACTAGATTCAGGGCCAGGGTCACTGATTTCATGCCTGACTTCTCCATTCATTTGACTTTGACCTTGGATGTGACTTGGTTATGTGTTTCCCCTCTGTTGAATGGGAATGATGAGATGATGAGTCACATTTGCCACTGGGACAATTAAAAGAACAACTGAAAGCACTTTACAAGCAGGGTTTCCACAGGAGCCCAATTATGCTCAAATAGCTAGAAAAATTTTGGTAGTGTACAAATTTCAAGGCAGTAACAATAAACCATAGATTTTGCTGCATAAGAAAACATACACTTCCATAATTTCAGGACAGTTGCAAACTTTTATTATCAAAGGACATGCCATGGTAGAATAAGGAATGCAGAAGAGTAGGTAAGACCAAAGATATTGAAAGAGATTTCATTCATTCATTAACTCAACATATATTTATTGAGCTGTTTCTATTTTCTATGAGCTGGGTTGGAAATAGGAATTAAATGCATGCACTCCTTGCCCTTATGAAGCTTATTGTCTAGTGGAGATGCAAAAAAGAAAATGGTCATAGTAAATTCTGGTTTTAGAATTTACTATGGGCGAGCAACCTCTGGTGTCTCAATATTTACATCTGAAAATTGGAGATCATACCCATCCCTAGCATTCATTCTAGAATTAAATGAGTATTTCACATAAAGTACTTAGTGCAGTGCCTGAGAACAGTATTTATGGTAGTAGAGAATGTTTATTGCAAATGTATTTTTAAAAAATTTAGATTTTTGCATAATTAATCAAACTGGAGGAATTATTACTAACTGTGGGAAGAATTCCATAGATAGAGGTGGGTTTGGAAAAAAATGAAGAAGTTAGACATTTCAACAGCCTCACACGCAACGATAGCCTCACGCGCAGCGATAGCCTCACGCGCAGCAAAAGCCTCACGCGCAGCGATAGCCTCACGCGCAATGCCAGAGAGGCGTCATGGTGGGCTTCACACAAACAAACACGAAATAGAAGAAAGTAGGATTCTGGTCTTGGCTATGCTGCAACTTAACTGTGAAATCTTGGAAAACTCAACTTTATGAGCTTCAGTTTCTTCATCTATCAACTGGATTGGTAGTTTTATTTGTGGCCTAGTCCAATTCTAGATTTGATGACTCCCTATAATAAATCTTACTGAAGAGCAGTAGTCAACAAAATGCAGCGCTAGTGCTTATTTCTTTTAGGTGCGGACTAAGACATGAGCCAATGCTAATAAGTGTCATTTGTAAGTATAGGAGAATTAGTATAAATGAGGAAAAAGAATTAATCCTTGATAGGAGGATTAAGGATATGTAAATATTTATAGTTATATTGTATACTATTAAATCTATATATGCATATGTATTTAGTGTGTATGTCCTGACACCCACATATATATCACTGTTACAGATTACCACGGATAATGTTGCTTAAATTGGTAAGCAAATCAGACCACTACTTAAGAATATGCTTGAGCAAAGTGGCAAGTAGGCATAGAAATCTTAAGTAGCTGAAAACCAACTTTAAAAAAAAAAAGCAAGACCCTATGCTGTCCTTAGGTAAGAAAAACCAGGGGCTCTCAAAGTGCTGTTTCTGAACCAGGAGCATCAGCGTCACCCGGGAACTTGTTAGAAATGCAAATTATCAGGCCACACTTCAGAGCTATTAAATAACCCCCGAGTGTGGAACCTAGCCGTCTGTTTAACAAACCCTCCAAGGATTCTGAGGGATGTTCAGGTCTGAGACTCACTGAATAGACTCTTGTCCAGATAAGTGCTAAAACTGAGTAAGAAGTAGAAAGAGAACATTAAGTTAGAAAATTAAGTCATTAAGCATCTATTAGGTGTAAAACACTCTGCTCGCTTCTGTAAGGAGATACTAAGATTTACTCTGGAATAAAATGAAACAATGTCATGATTTACAACATGGGAGCCTAGTGAAGAAAAGAGGATCAAAAGTTAAAATCTGAAGAGATTGCCTCTCCTCTTCCTCCAGCCAGTCATGGAACCCTGGGCACACCATCTCCAATCTCTGGGTTGGATTACAGTTTCTTCTGGTGAACCAGAAATAGTGATTCTTACCCAGGAATGAGGAGATGGTGGGCACAGCAGAATCATCCTGAAGATTTCACTCAAGACAAGGAAGCTCACCCCCACCTTATCTTTCAGAAAGTATTGTATCCTTCCCATAGGCTGGGGTAGGGAAAACAAAAAGAAAACGAGAGACAACTAGGTTAGATGCCCTTGGAGTGACTGTGATCAGGATCCGGTATGACCTCAAGGAAAGCAAACTGGGTGGAGAGTTGTGGGTGAAGAATTTTAAAGGACAGATGGAGTAATCCGGGGAACGAGGCCGTTTATAGATTGAGAAGAAGCCCTACAGTTCTCAAGAATGGAGAAGCAGCCTCTCAGGGCCCAGGTGCTTTGGCTTGGTGGTAACATGAATGAGAGCTGAGTACACAGAGTACTTTTCTTCCAAGGATTTGATCTTTATTGTTTCTTTCATTCTCTTGGCCTCTCCGTGAGATAGGCGTGGGTGGGTGCTATTTCCCCATCTCCTCGTAAACAGGAACACTAGGAAAACCTGCGCCTTTGATTGGAGCAAGCTCCATCAGTCAACAAATATTTATTAAGTATCTGACAGTATTTCCTGGCATCCCTCTTTTTAAAGGAATGTGTAGGGATGTCCCTTCATTTGGGGAATGTGGCAGGAAACTCAATGAATTAAGGGGAAATTAAGGTTCTATTGCTTATCTAAGATCACTGTGTGAGATAGGGACATGGACTTTTGCTACTAAGCACAGTTTATCACCATGACTCATTCCTGCCCTTCAAGGCAGCTCTCCACAGGTTGTTAATGACCCACTGTGAGGTCGGATTCGGGTAAGGTGAGACCTCCATTAACCAGGAAAGGTGGTTAAATCAAGTTTTCTTATTAACTGAAGTTCCAATTTAAAAAAAATCCAGGAATAATATAATAATGCAAACAGTTTTAGAACAGGCGGTAGGAGACCTCTTTGTGTAAGCCTTGTTTCTGCCGTCCAGCGGCACCATGATGGGTGACATATCACTTAGACTCCTTTGGCCTCAACTTTTCTCATGTGTAAAACGAGGGGGTAGTTCTAATTGATCTTTATGGCTCCTTTGAGCACTCTTTTGAGGTTTTATGCTTTCTTTCTGACGGGCAGGAGCATCATCGTCCCAACATTAATTTGTATTCAAGCCGGCAGCAATAAATTGAGAAAGTGAGAGAAAATGGGCCCCAGTGTGCTCTGGAAATAAGCAAAAACTTTGTGTTACTTTTTGAAGAAAATAATTTGGTATTGGCTTGTTTTAATATATTTTCAATGTTTAATATATTTTAGGACATGTGGTGTAGGTTCATTTTGATTTACGTGCAAACAAATGTATATTTCATATACCTGCAAGTCTAGTTATCTCCAAGTGGTAAGACAGCAGGTGATTTTAATTTTGCTCTTCATTGTTTGTCACAACTATGTAATGAACATACATTACCTATGTAATAAGAAAATTAGTTAATAAAAAATGAACATTGTGGAAATAGAACCAAAGAGGTTAAAAGCTGAAAAAGTTCCTAGGACTAGTCCAAGCCACTCATTTTTGGATTGGAAAACTGAGGACCAGAGAGATACATGACTTGCTCTAACTCTGAACCTGTTAGAAGCAGTCTTGGGACGACTGATCAAGCTTCTACTTTCTATGGCATACTTCATTGTATTTTTCCATTTGCTTCTTAAAAAAAATAATTGGACATTCTTACTATTCAGATTCTGTTTAATCATGATTTGGTAAGCCCCGTGGAGGTGATCTGTTAGAATGCAGCCTTTACTGTGGCCCAAATTCATGTGTCGTGCTCTATGCCGAGAGTGGTCCTTATCTTGGTGTTGTGTGTCTCTGCTCTACTGTGCACGTTGCGGGAGTGTTTCGCAGAAAATGCCCTCATGATCATCATAGAGATCATTAAGAACATGTTCAGGAGACTAAAGAGGGCAGAGGAACAAGGCAGAAATGAGCCACAGAGGACAAAAGCCAAGGAGGAGAAGAGAGCAACTCCCTGAGCTTGCTACCGCAATGATGTCTGCATGCAGGATGATGATGCTCATTCACAGTTAGCAGAGCCTGTGTGCAGACACTCACCGCTCTCTTGATATGGGCCTCATTAATTGTCCCCCCTTCATTCCAGTGATTTCAGAAAAAAAGAGGGGGCACTTATTTTTGTCAGTTTGGAATTAACTGATTTGTAGAAATGATCTAACTGCATTATTACCCCAAATGAGAAGTTCTTCGGGGTAATGAATGACAAGAAATGTTCTACAGAATGAAGAATGTTTGCAAGTGGGTATGAAGGGGACTATCTTTATATGGAAACCAAGTTAGGTGAATACTTTTGACTTAAATTGTGAACAAGCTTCCTCAAAAACAATCCTTTTTTTTCCCTAATCTTCATATGTAATTTCTACTAATAAATATTTCTTATGCTTTACATCTGTGTGGAAAAATTGCCTCCTACACAAGCACCAACTTCCAGCCACGTCCAAACGTCTCACCACCAATGTTATCATTATACTCAGGATTCCAGCTGCCTTTGGTTATGAGGATTTCATGCAAATCTGAACCAAAGAGAGCAAAATATAAAAAGCTGCCATTTTTTCCTTCCCATTTCCCCAAGTTAAATGACAGTTTATTCTGCAAGCTTTCAAATCACTCCCACAAAATTGGCAATCCAATACAATTGGCACATTCATGCTAATCCACCCAGAAGTAAATACACTGTGGTAAAATTGTGACATTTGCAAGGACCATGGCTCCCCAATTATTGAAGAATTAACTAGGGGTATAATGAGGGAGGGCCAAGTGTGATTCAGCGTGGAGAGAAGCAGCCTTGCCATTCTATGTCTAATCCTCAAGTGGAAACTTTCTATACGTTTGAGAACTTGAAAGAGAAGTGTGGATAACTTCGACATTCACTTTAAATAAAAATGTTGCAACACGTTTTCTTGGTTTCAACCTAAGGACTGCCACAGTGTGTCTAAGGTACTGGCTTTGGATTCTTTTGGATGTACCTACTACTAGAATATACTCAAACCCTTGCAGGAATGTTTGTCATGAAAGCATGGTCCCTGGGGGTCCAACACTTGTTGGATGTCCATTGAAAGAAAAGGGAATTTGTTGGCTTATCTTTTATTGGGTCTCGGAATGGGAGTAGGCAACCTGGGATTTGAGCCCCAGATTTACCCTGTGACTAATAAGGGCACTAGGAAGAACCATTTATTCAACGCTGTACAAATTACTGGAGTTTTTATATGCAATTTTGCCTTACATTGACCTTGTGAGGCAACAGAGGCACTGGTTAGTCATTCCTGTTTTGTAGGTGAGGAAGCCGAGGATCAGAAAGGTGGTTAGTTAATGGGTTTGTTATCTCCCAGCAGCTCCTTCCCTCACTTAGCAGACGAGCCCAGGCGGGAGTCCAGAGAAGGCAGCTGCCTCACCTGCATCACACAGCAAGTCTGATGCTGGACAGGGCCTAATTTGTCTGGAATTTCCAGCCCATTGCTTAGGTCACTGGACCATGTTGTCGGCAAGCATCCAGCCTGGTTTGGGAGGTGGGCCACCTCACATTTTATCCCCTAGGCCAGGAAACTGTTCCTGAGCTCCAACTGGTGCAGAGTGAGCACAACAGGCATAGACAGGTAGTTGGGAGAGGAAATACAATGCTAATGATGTTCTTTGCATTTATAAGAGCATCTCCCGTCCCTATAAATGGACAGCTTGGATAGACGACTCTGGAGTCATAATAAATAAAGACTTGCCACCACTTTAATCTCTGATCCCAGGCCACCCACAGCTTTCAGGAAAATGCCTGACTGAGCAGACAGCTTCACAGACTCTAGCCAGTGTCCGATCAGGAGGGGAAGAACGTTCTGGAGGCGTGGGCCCTCCGGGAGAAGGCTAGTCTGCTCCTAGACAGCTCCTAGAGGGCACACAGGCAGCTTTGCCTAGAGAGCATCAGACAGCCCAACGCCAGGGTGGCGAGTCAAGGGAAACATTTTTTTTCCACTGGACACTTGAGTATAATGAAGTAAATTTTATTGAGCACATACTATGTGCGGGACTAAATTCAAATATCTAAGGAGGGTTAATAATCAATGGGGCAAAACTTGACGTGCTGAACCATCTGGCTTCTCCCAAGATTTGAGCTTCATCAAAAAAATTAAATCAAAATGGGAAAAGAAATTTAGTTTTTGAAGGTAGGGAGAGAAGAGAGTAAAAGAACTGTAGTAAATTGTTATTGTTGTTATACTTGTTAAAAGCACCATTTATAAATTTGAACTCACTTGGTTTAGGAACAAAAGGTGCATTTTGTGCAACTTAATTTGTTTAGAAAATGATCATTCTTTGTGTGCTCTGGGATATGAAATCCAAAAGTGAAAATTTCAGAGAGAGATGGGACAAAGAGCTTCTCCCAGAACAGTCTTCAGAAATAGGTATCTTTTTTGGATTTTTTTCTTTTTTTGCTCTCTTACTCTAAGAACTTAAATTATAAATATATATTCTTTTTTATAGTTACTAAATGAATGTAACGAAGATTGTCGTGAGTAAATGTTAGCGAAAACAGACAGAAAAACGCCAACAAAATCACGCATACACACACAAAACAAAGAAATTGAGAATCCCACTCATCCATCAAATTAAAGCTATCCTGTGTTATTCTCTTATTTTCCTGCATTTCATATGCATTTGAGTTGTCCTCTACATAAGTATTGATTATCTAATGATTTAGTAATTTCTAAGTAATTTCTAAGAAATTACTAAGTAATTTCCCCCAATAAATTAGTTCTTATTTGACCTTAAGTCCCTATTGCCTTTAGTTGCCTTCAGGGGGACCTCTGTGTCCTCTGTTGATTTTAAACCTCCCATCTCCCCAGCAGGGAGGAGCTCAGCAGGGGGAGCCTTATGCTTTTCTAATTTCCACCTGTGAGACATAGGCCTGAAGTTTCCCTCAGTTCCCCTCTGGAGCTGTGGGAGGGCGCAGGAGGAGGAGCCAAGAGGATTTGGAAATCCACACTAGGATCAGAGTTTAAACGTCTTGTTTCTGCTGCTCATTAATGAATGATGTATGATATTTGGTAGACATGGAAAATAGGGGATTTTTTTAAAAAATGAAAGAAAAGATAATACAAAAGATAAAGCGAACCAAAGCTGTTATATTTTACTGAGTTAAAGACTTTGACTCATGCATATGTGTATTTTACTCCTCTTCATGTCTGCTCCCTTTTCAATGAATACTGAGTAAACATTTACTAGTATGTGCCAGGCCCAAGGCTTTATACCTGGGATTTGGAAATGAATGACACAATCATTGCAGTATCTGGGCCAGCCGTTTCTCACTCATTGCTTCTTTTTTTTTTCTTCCAACAATGCTCTAGGGTACATCTCTTTACCCCCATTTCACAGATGAAGGAACAGTCTTGCAAAGTGTAAGCAACTTGCCCAAGGTCACACAGTGAGTGAATGGATAACTTGGAATGGCCTGATGACCCCAAAGTCCCTGCTCTGTCACCCTGGCCGTGGCTGGTACAGCCTCCCAAACATCTGATGCAAGACTGTAAGATTTCAGAAGAGCTCCAGAGAAGGGCGGTGGAGTGCAAGAAGGATGAGAACATCCGAATAGGAGTGGAGGGGTAGAACGGGCCTGTTGTAGAGGCAGACAAAGGCCGAGGTAAACATGGTGAGTGGTGTGTGTGTGTGTGTGTGTGTGTGTGTGTGGTGGGGGCAGTGGGGGGGAAGGGAGGAGGGTGAGCTGAGGGAGGTGGGGATGGTGGGGGAGGCTGGCTAAGCAGGCGGTGCAGGCCAGCTTGGATAGGGGCTTGAAAACCAGACCATAGAGTTTGAATCTGAAGGTAAGTTTTGAATCTGAGTTTAAACTCTCTAGCTATTGGAGGATGGCAGAGATTGGGTTTTGGTGGGAACAATCAGTCCCCAGTGCAGCCATACCACAAGTAGAGAGAAAAGAGATTGTTCCCTATTTCAAGGTCCATCTATAGTCACTCATCCTTAGATTCTTCTGCAGTTTCAAGGTGATTGTTTTACTCAGGTCTTAATGTGACTTACGCATGCCTAAGAAATCCCCTTGGGAAGGATTTCAAAGGTCTCACAAAAAGGACCTCCTGTTCATTGAGTCTAGAAAAAGGAACCAGACAAGAAAGTCACTTATTTGCTGAGGACATACAATGTGCAAAACATTGTTCTAGGCATGGTGGGGAATAAAACATAATGCAGGAAAAATGTACCTAGCAAAACAGGGAAATCTTGAGACATGATGTCATAGTTATGCTGTGAAATACTTTCTGTTGATATGAATTAATATGGATGGTGTCCATGAGACCAGGCAGAATTGCGAGTATCAGAATCCCCTGGATAGAAGGGGCCCTGGAGTGGGCACACCTGTGTAAACTGGGGCCTATGGAAAGATGTGCATGAAACTTTTTGGTGAATTTGAAGTTCTGTTTTACAGAAAAGAAGTGGTAAAGGTGAAGAGGATCATGAGGAAGACCACGGGATTGATGTTATCTGGGAAACGATGGGTCTGACCACTTACTGCCTCTTTCATTTGAACATGAAAGGCCTGGAACTTGATGGTACCCGAAAGACATTAAGCCAGTTGCAAACCAATATCTCATTTACCATAGATCTTTTCTTCATGTTAATAAACTTTGGCTAGTAGGATTCCTTGGCGCAGGGAGTATATATCCTGAAAAGAAATATTGAAAAATTAGAGAAACATTCTTACTGCTAATGACTTGGTCAACTGAGAGTGGGTAATAGGCCTCATTTCTGTTTGTTATTAGGCATAACATGTTTTATTCCTTAGTGTAGAAAATATGAGCTTTTGATATCACTGCTTTAGTATAATTTACTCTCTGAGCCCTGTCTAAACTTAGTGATTCATCATTTTTCAAATTAGTAGGGACACGGGTAGAGTAATCTGAGGCTGTAATCAGTAAAACCTTCCAAATGCCTTCCACAATAATGGATTGGGCTGTCATTTGTTGTATCTCTTATTTCTGTTATTGTGTGAGCTTAGGATGTCAATTTCAGCTCATTAGTTTAATTTTTAAGATGTTTCTCCTTGCTTCTGACAGCAATAGGAAGCATGTCCACTGGATGCATGCTGCCTTATTTGTTGAATTTGGCAGCAGTGAGCGCCCCCCCCTCCCCAAGTAAAAGACAAGATACTCAAGTGTCAAGCGCTTACGGGGTCATCCATCTTCTTCGGCCTTCCACCCACTGGGCTGGACCACATGCACCCACTGTTGGAGCCCCTTCTCTGCTCTCTTTTTGTCATTATGCTGTTGTCAATTCCACCGTTTATTCAGTGATTAATCATCATTTGGAAGGTTCTGCTGGGAGCTAACAGAAAGGGGAGTATTCCTGCAGGTGGTTTCTCTCTGATGAGTCAAAAGTGATAATGACTTGCTGCTGGGGCTTTGTCATGAGGAGGGGAAGAGGGTGCCTTTTTTTTTCTTTTGCGGAAATGCATTGGAATTTTATAAACCTGGGAAATAAACTTTAATTGTACAAACATCGGAATACGTCTTTTTTAAAGTGTTCTACAAGAGACACCGTTTTCAGTTAAATCGCATTTAGGATCACAACTCTGTTATGCTCTTATTCTGATTTTTTTTTAACCTTAGGGCATCAAGGTGCATGTTTATCAACTTAAGTGCCTAAAAATAACTCCAAGGGAGATGAGATATCTGGTGGCTTACCAGCAATCACTTCTCACTGAAGTACTGTATTTAATATTTTTACCTTTGCAGCCACAAAGATGGATAATGTCGGTATTTAACTTGGTGCAGTATGGCTCTTTTATATTATTTAGGAATAGAATTTCCGACAATGAAGGGTTCAGTTTTACGGTTTAATGATGACTACTACTTCCATTAAAAAAAAATAAAAAGCATTTAGAAGGATGGACACGCTGGAAGGCTTTCCAAAGAAGCTCAGGCTCTGTCAGAGTGGGGGTGCCTGGTTTGTGGTGGCGAGGTGTGGCCAGGGCAGGAAGTAAGAGCGTCTCTGGGTGGTGAAGGGAAGCAGGAGAACAGGGAGGGTGGGGAGGAGCAAGGGAATGCAGTTCAGCCCACTTCCAGCCGGACCAGTCTCTCCACCAATTCTTACACATGTGATTTCTAAGTGAGTAGGCAGAGTTTCCAGAATGAGGAAAGTAGGACCTTCTGTGGACAGTGAGAAAGAGTATGAGTGTGCATGAACTTTTTTTCACTTCTCATGAATGTGAGAAGAAGGATGAGTGGGCTCAGAGAGATTTACTTATTTTGGTCTTATTCCCATGGGCAAATTCAGAGATCCCGGATACTGCTCTATGGATTTATTCATTATTTTCATCTGCTCCTAATGTGGAGTTTCTCTCAACTGACATGTGTGGATGAAAGAGACTAAACATGTCAAGATTCCAGAACCAAATATTCGTGTCTGGTATTTACTTTGACTAGCAAATTATCTCCTCCTCCCCAGGCTCCCTCTTCTTTGCTGGTGATTCAGGTTTTTCCTTGGATCTTTGCTCTCTTTGGTCTGAGGCTGAGCATGGTATTTGGAGCCCAGGCGTGATCCCTGAAGGCTGGCTGTGTGGGTGGAGGAAGCCCTGGTCACTTGAAGCACGCTATTGGTGGGCATGGCTGGCGCGTGCGTGAGAAGCGGGGAAGGGGTCCCTCCCCCAGGACAGCTGCCTCTTGGGCAGGGAGCTTGGACCAGTCCTGGGGCGATTTGCAATTCACCAGTTACTCTTTTAACAGGCCAGTTCCCTGGGGACTGGGAGCAGCTGTTGCCTGACAGGGAGATGGGCAAGAGTGACAGCTGAGCTTCCAGCCTGGGAGGTGGATGGGAATCCTGTGGTGGAGGAAGGGCTCTTGCAGAAGGTGGCCCAAGACTAAGGGATCCACATGGATGTGTGAGGGCCAGTGGTGGATGTAGGGAGCAGCCCAAAGTCCTCTCCTGGGCAGAATCAGCAAAGTGTGGAATACAAGCCTCAGTGTCCCCTCCCGACCTTCCAGCTGTCTGCTTGCCACCCCCAAATCTAAGCCTGCTCTTGGAGCCTTTTTCTACCTCCAGGTGTAAGAGGTGATGACAGCTGGAGTGTAAGCTCTTCCAGGTGGAGATTGCTTTTGAATGGACATCATGACCTGCAGAAGTGGCTCCCAAGGGCCAAGAGAGTTAGCATTACTTGGAAATTTGTTAGAAAGGCAAATTTCTAAAAAAAAAAAAAAAAGAAAAAAAAGAAAAAAGAAAAGAAAAGAAGAGAAGAGAAAAAAAAAGAAAAAGAAAGTGAAAACAAAAATAAAAGAGGCAAATTCCTGGACCCTACCACACACCTACTGAGGTAGGAGCTCTGGGAGTCGGGACTCAGCAATCCAGTTTACCAAGCCCTCCAGGTGATTCTGATGGATGCGAAGGTTTGAGAATCACTGACCTACAGTGATCGTGCTCTCACTCAGTGGTATTCGGGGCATTTACCAGTGAATTGAGGCAAAAGAACACTAAGGACAACAGGGCCTCATGAGCCTCTCTTCTCTCTCCTCTCAGGACACAACCTATGCTACTTGTAACTAAAGCCCTCCTACCCATGGGTCCTAAGCTGCTGAATTCAACAAAGTAAAAATAGCCTTTGGAATTTAATTAGCCTGAGTATTTCCACTGTGGACAGATACACTGTTGAAACGTTTGAGCAGATATGGCTTCCCCTTCTTGTTCCTAGTGCTCAAGTTTGGCTCTCGAATTCTCCTCCTGGAACAGAGCCATTGCCCTTCAGTGAGTGGTTGTCCAATGCCTGGCTGAGGGAGAAAGGGCATCTACAAGCAAATGGTGCTAATAAAGAATGTTAGGGTATAGGAGATTCCCCAGTGGTGAGCAAACTCTGTCTCCAAAGCAGCCCCCTGCTTTAGAAATGGCACCAAAGAACATTTGATGGCAGAGAATGGGACCTTCAGAAAGTTAGGATTGTGTCCAAAGTAGTGGTCAGTACAGAGCAGTAGGTCCTTGGTAGATTCTTACTGAATTGAAAACCTCCTTAACTTCATCTCAAGAGCCTGTTTGTAACTCTTCATTCATGTGTGTATCTCAACCTCCTTGAACCTGATTTTAATTTTGGTTTATATAGGCTCTTGCAGTAACAAGTCCCAGATGAGGTAATGAATTTACTACCCACAGTGTAAAGGAATGTGTCCCTTTATTTATCCTAAAACGACCTCTTCCAAGTTTCAAGGGTGCTTATCTGAAATCTTAACTCTTAGATTTGGGTGTTGATCGCTTCCGACTTGGTCTGAGATATTCTCTTTGTGATTGAGCAAAGATGAGTCAGTAGCACTGATCAGCACTGCCACACCACGCCAGGCTAGAAACTCTTCAAGGAGAGGAATGCCATCTGACTCCATCCCAGGCTTACCTCTGCTAGAGTTGGTGGTCATCTCTATGTGCTTTAGGAACTCACCAAGACCCCACCACGTTCCTCCTGAATCAGTGCTTAAAATTCTACCTGGAAACCCACTGCTTTGGGTAAAACATTTCCTTTACAAGTATTTTCTATTACTGGATTTGACTTTCATAAAGGCAGAGAGCATGGCTCTATCATTTTTTGTTAGCCATTCCGCCTGTCATAGAGCCTGAAATAATAGACTTGCCGTAACTCTTCACTTTTGTATGGACACATATTCTTAGAGAGGGAAAACAAGTTATTCATTTACTCCTTAGTATGAATGGGAGGTGAGGGTGGAGGCAATGATTGAGGCACGTTCCTTGCCTTCATGGAAGCTAAGTCTGGTAGGAGAACGTACTTGTAAAGGAATTGCTTTGCCCAGAGAAATGATTTTTCAATGGTAAAGGTTTAGGCATTTTTGACCTGGCCAACTGGGCCAGCCAGCCAGGAGTCATGTTCCTCCCTCACTCCTCCACATGGTATCTAGAAGGGATCTCAACTTAGAGAAAAAGTTTTGTCCATTCTCTGAAAACCGGGAAGATGAGGGCAGCTGAGTGTTCTGGTTGGGTGGGGGTGGGGGGTGGGGGGAGAAAAAGATATGCTGACATAACAGCTCACATTTACTCAGCATTTACTATGTGCCAGGAATTCTTCAGTGCACTTAATAGTTATCAACGCACTGGATTCTCATAATAACCCTAGGAAGTAAGCACTCCTTTTTTTTTTTTTTTTTTAAAGATTTTATTTATTTATTTGACAGAGAGAGACATGGTGAGAGAGGGAACACAAGCAGGGGGAGTGGGAGAGGGAGAAGCAGGCTTCCCGCAGAGCAGGGAGCCCGATGCGGGGCTCGATCCCAGGACCCTGGGATCATGACCTGAGCCGAAGGCAGACACTTAAGGACTGAGCCACCCAGGCGTCCCAGAAGTAGGCACTCTTAGTACCCCTATTCAGGGAAGGGAAAATCAAGGCTCAGAGAAGTGAAGTAATTTGCGAAAGGAGACCCAAGAGCAGGAATTCAAATCTAGGCAGTTTGATTTCGAAGCCTGAGTTGGAAACAGTAAGCTGTGCTGCCTCCCTGCAGAGGAAAAGGGACACAGAAAGGCAACATCAGGGCGGAGGACCAACTACTTCTACTCCACCATTTTGCCGAGGATGTGCCCACTATGGCAGGTGGCAGCGTTCCAGGGAACAAAGATGGGATAGTGCCAGAATCCTGGGAGCAAACACATGAAGCAGATGTAGGACCTCTCACAGACACAACCCTGCTTTGCCAGGTAAGGGAGGGTAAGGGTTATTTAGAGGCAGATCAGAAGCCCCCTAATAATTTGATCAGTTCTCTGTGAAAAGCACTTAGTTGCTATGGTAATGAGTACTCTATAAATATTAATAGAATAAGGCCAAACAGAATATTACCCCATTAACGCAGAGGCTCATGGAATTAGCCTTGAACATCATGGTCTAATGATGGACCATTCAGTCATTTGGTTTTAAATCCCACTGAACACATGCACTAGCTCTGGGTCTCATAGTGATTAGTAACAAAGGTCTGGAGTAAATGCTGTCGTCTTGCTTTGGAAGGGCAGCCCACCTCTCCTCGAGTGCTCTGTACATCCTAGATGTGCACCGTTTCGATGTGTTTAGGGGCATTTAGTAGAGACAACTGTGATTCTGATTACTTGTATTTGGTCACACCTCATGGGATTTTAGCACTGAAGGACTACAGATAGATTCACCCAGTTTCGAGCAGAAAACGACCTTAGGGATCGGTTAGACTAGACGTCTTGAACTCAAATGCTACAGGGTTGGGAGGCAAGTAAGGTAAAGGAGAGGGCAGGCTGTGCATAAGACAGGCGCTGCAACGTGCCTGCCGCTTGAACTCTTGTTTTAGATGCAAGGTGTTTGTTTACTCATTTTCCCTCCGTCTCTGGATTGAAGGTGATACAAAGGAATGGAATTAAGAAAATAAGGAATAGAATGAGGGGGAAATAATGATAAGTAAAATAAAACTAAGGGATAAAGTTAACGAACCTAATGATTTCAAATTCTATACAGTTCTGCACAAATCTCTGAGCTTCCTAACAGCCAGTGTAAAGAAAGGAACAGAACCAAATATTTAGAAGCCCAGATTACTTTCAGTTCTGAAGCCTCAAGGCTCCCTTCTTTAAACTCCGTCCTTCTTTCCTTCTCTCTTGGTTCTCCTCCCATTTCCCTAACAATTCCTCTTGAGAAGCTTTTGTAAATAACTTTCCCTCACTGATCCCTTTGGGTTCATCCCTGCTTACCCACTGCTGAGGTTTCAACCACCAGTGGCCAAATGTTGAGGTTTCACCCACCAGTTCAGAGCTCTCTTCTACCTTCTAGATCTATACATCCCAGTGGAGTTCCCTAGGACAGGTAGTCTTCATGTCATCATATCCCCAAACTGAATTTATCTCATTCCTGGGTTCTAATCTTCACTCTTGGGCGGGCCCCTCCTCCTGGTCTAGTAAATTCCACTGCCAGCTCTAGCCATCGGGTTGCCCTGAGCAGACATCTGGGATTCATGTTTGAGCCTTTCCTGCTCTCATTCTCTATGCAGTTGAAGAGGACTACTAGTCTTGCATCTTCTGTATCACTCAAATCTCCAGAGCCTTCATGTAAAGCCTACCTCCCATGCCTCAGTCACATGGAAATGACCAGTCATACAGAAAATGACTCTAGATGAACTACACACTGTCTCCTTCACAAGGACTAGTCCTCTGCCAGGAACTTATCTCCTACAGTGTCTTCTACTACATGTCTACTTTTAGTCACCCTGAATCTTTCTCGGCTTTCAGGAAGCCTTTCCTGAACCTCCTTCCCCAGGTTTAGGTTGGGAACCTTTCCTCCATGCTCCAAGAGCAGACATTGGCAGCCAAGGACCCCTGCATTATTCCAAGAAACTTTGGTTAAGGAACCCAGTGGCTTATGAAACTCCAGGTATAAATGAATTCAAGGACCAGGGGCTTAAATAAGCATTTAAGAGTTGATTTCTCCTCCATTTGTCTGCTTTGATCTTCTCTCTGTTGAATTCCTTTCCTGGCATGCTCTTCCACGTGGTGGCTCCTAGCAGCTTCATACCTATCTTAAAAAAAAAAAAAAATCCACAAATCTGCTTTTTGCTTTTTAACTCCCCATTTTTCTTCCAAAAAAGATGAAAATCCTTAACGTGGTATACAACACACTACATAATAGCCTCTTCCTACTTCTGCAACCTCATTTGTTTTGTTGAGAAGTCAGTTGTCAAACTCTTGTTGTTCCTTTGAAGCAAAGTACCTTTCTTTCTGGCTGCTTTTGAGGATTTTCTCTTTGTCTTTGTTTTTAGCAGTTTTAGTACGATATACTGAAAGGTTTTGGTTGTTTGTTTTGGTATATAACCTGCTCACTGTGCTTCTTGAGTCTGTGCTTTTATGTCTTGTGTCAATTCTGAATATTCCTTGGCTTATTTCTTCACACGTTTCTTCTGCCTTATTCTCTCTCCTCATCTTCTAGGAATCAACGACACATAAGTTAGAAGTCTTCACTCTGTCCCACGTGTCTCATGAACTTTTATGTATATTCTAGGCTTTTCTTTTCTATCCTTCATTCCAGATATTTTCTCCTGACCTGTCTTATTCACTTCTCCTCATCTTTGTCAAATTTTCTGTTTAAAACATCTGATGAGTTTTTAATTTCAGTTACTGTATTTTCAGTCCTAGAATGTCCATTTTTTTTGTAGATTCCAGTTCTCTGCTAAAATCCTCCATCCTGACTTCTCTTTTACTAAATATATCAATCACTGTCATTTCAAAGGCCCTATCTGATAATGTTGAGTTGGTATCATCAACAGGGTCTATTTCGTTGTCTATATATTTTTTCTCAGGTCCTGTCTCTTGATGCATCTGATAACTTTTGATTGAATGCTGAACATTTTTAATGAAAATCCCTCCAGAGAAGATTTAGTTTCCGGCAGACATTTAGAGTAGGAGTAGCTTGCATTAATCCAATTAGGGATTGAACTGGTTCCAGGCTGGGTTTCAGTCTTCATGAGGTCCAGTCAATTCCCCAGTTGCCCTTATTCCTAAAAAGCAGTCCTATAGAAGTCTGATCTGAGAGCCTGAGGTAATTACCAGATGCCCTTTTCCTTGGTGTTCCTGAACTCCAGTTTTTATCTCCCCTCCATTCTGAGCCTATTAATTGCTCTATTTAGCTCCCCAGCCTCTTCTCTGCTGCTTTCTGCCTGTGCCTTTGAGTCCAGGCAGCTTCTGAGTCAGCAAATGCCTCAAGGGCAAGAGAGGTTCAAATGATCAGGCTCAGTCTTCCTTCTCTAGGCTTCTTTTTCTTACTTGTAATCTTGGTCCCTTATATCCTGGATGACTTGGTGGCCATGAACCTCAATTTCTGTACCCTGGTCCCATGAGACTATCACAGTCTACCTCTCCTATTGCTTTCTGCTTGGCTCCCAGCCTCTCTGCCTGAGCCGGGCCAATCTGCAAACCAGCAGATGCTCAGAGGGCAAAGGTAGGTAGAAGTGGGGCTTATCTCAAATGCACCCCTTTTCTCTACCATCTCCCTCAAGTCTTCTGCTGTCCCCACACTCCAAGGCCTGCAAGCAGTTGTTTCTTCATATTACCCAGCTCTTCCTGTTGTCCTGGTGGGAAGGGTTTGTCTGCTCAGTTGATCTTTTGTTTATGGGGAAGCCTCCTAAAAGCCAAAGAACTCCACTCAATTCACCTAACTTCAACATTAACTGTTTGCTTCCAAGATCATTAAATTAAATGTTTCAAGACTGTTTGCGTCCAAGATCATTAATTTCCTGGGGCTCTTTGTGAGAGTAAATGTGTTTTATAATTATGGTACCACTGCACAGGTTTTTAGAAGAGATTTTTTTGGGGAAAATTCTCATCTCTAATTAAGTGATTAATTAACTAGCTAACTAAGTAACTAACCTCACCAGCTACCATTTGGAGGGGGGGAGGCACTTACCATGTGCCAGGGACTGTTCTAAGAGTGCTACATGCGTTATTTCATTTACTCCCCACAACGACTTTGAGAGATGAGTTCTTTTATTATTCCCAGTTTTCAGATGAGAAAACTAATATACAGAGATATTCAGTGATTTCTGTAAGATTACTCACTGCCTAAGTGGCAAAGCCAGGGTTTTAACCCAAAAAGTGAATCCAGAGTCCCTAGTCCTGACTACTAAATTATTTGCCTTTTCCTAACCGCCAAATTAGTACCTTTGCAGTGATGGCAAAGGCAAATGAGAAGTTCTGAAAGTATTTTGAATAATGACAATGTCTTAGGAATAAGTTTATTAACTCAGTACTGGAGACAAATCTTATTTAGATGCAAAGACTCAGTGATGTTTGTTATTATAAGCTGAATGTTTAATGGAAACACACAACACACATATATATGTATACATATATACATAAGTGCATATATATACATATGTGTGTGTGTGTGTGTGTGTGTATGTATATGGCAAAACCCTGTAATGTCTCTACTCAATGATTAATTTGTGGTGAATTTGCTAGATAGAATCAAATTTATATTCTATTATCTGTTAAAAAGAAACAAGAAAACATAGTCATTTAGACTGAACATTCAGGTCTTGTTGGTTTATTACAAACATAACTTTGAAAAGAAGTTCTATGCTTGGATTTTCTGAGCATATATATGACTCACATGCTTTTCTCATTACTGAGCAGGTTTTTTCCTAGTCAGTATTACTTTAAGATCACAATTCACCATTTTAGGATGGTACAAGTTTTCTTGAAAGCTATTCTCCTTCTCAGAGACAAATCAAAACATTGTAAATAAATCTAATAATAGCTGTCTATTTCCATAGTTTCAGCATGATTTAAGTTCAAGTACCGAGATCATATCTAGAATTTTCCAGGACTATATTGGCTTCAAATATTCTAGTCCATTGTCTTCATAAAAGTCAACCGTATTTTCTAATTTGGGGTTCAGAAAATCTGGGGACCACGGTTTTAATCTTTTTGTCCACCTTCTTGCAGAAGAAGACTTTTCTATACAAAAAATCCACGCTGTTCATGCCTGAGTAGCTAAGTACCTCAAAAGGTACTATATCTACTCTTAAGTATTTCCCATGTTGAGAGTTAAATTGTTTTTGTTTTTGTCTTTGGCCTCTAAGTGGAACTGAGTCTTCATATATTAAAGTGGCTTTGTTTATAGGAATTGTCTCTGCAAGGAAACAAATACATTTCTTTCATTCTTGTGGTTCAGATAAACATGGGGTATGTCTTTCTCCAAGATGGAGTCAATTATTGCATCAGGTTATCTCTTACTGTGTGTCAAATGGCCTGAAAACTTAGTGGCTTGAAACAATATCCAACATTTATTGTCTCACAGTTTCTGTGGGTCAGGAATTTGGAGGTGGCTTAGCTGGATGGGTCTGGGTCAGGGTTTCTTACAAGGGTAGAGTTCGGAGTGTTGTCCAGAGAGCACAAGTCATCTGAAGCCTGGACTGGGGCTGGGAGGGTTCAATGCTAAGATGGCTCACACTGGCAAGTAAGTCCTGGTTGTAGGCAAGAGATTTAATTCCTTACCAAGTGGACCTTGCCATAAGGCTACTAAAGTGTCTTCGTGACACAGTAGCTGGCCTCTCCCAGATAGAAGGATATAAGAGAGAGTAAAGCAGGAACTCAAACATCTTTTATGGATCTTGGCTTGGACGTCATAAATCTTCATTTCCACAATATCCTATGAAATACGGAAGTCAGTCCTATTCACGGTGGGGGAGGATTCCACTAGGGCATGAACACCAAGAGGTGGGTATCATTGGGTCATCTTGGAGACTGGCTTCCACAGTTATTCATTTAACAATTCCTATTGAGTATTCACTTGCCAGTGTGAAAGATTGGAAGAAATACCAAATGTAAGCCTGCTATCATATGCCCTTGCAGTCTAGAGAAAAAACTTAGCAGTAAAAGATAATGCATGTTAAATAAATAATACTCATTTCAGGCAGTGATATTTATTGAGAGGTGACCCTAACTTGGAAAATCAGTGAAGGCTTCAAGGGTACATGTGGTGGGTGTTGGAAAGATGGATGGGGTTGGGATATTTGGATGAGCAAGTGAAAAAAAGAAGCTCTGGTTCTTTCTACTTCCCTCTTTGAGCCATTGTCCATTACTAAAACAAAATACCAAACTGTTTCAGGTAAGGTTATTAGGTTCAAACAAAGATGACAACTTTGGCCAATTCGAGAAAGGAAAATCAAATTATGAAGAGAATGCTGGGGTTTCTCCTAGGAGCCAAGGATGGGTGGATAACAAGATCTACAGAAAGCAAGTGTCATAGCAGTGCTGGGGATCTTAGTGGTGGAATGCATAGCCAAGTTTTCTAAGATAAGACATCAAATGAATCTGCTTCATTGACCTTCCTTCTGAGTGCCCAGGAGAGAGTCTGGTTGGTCCAGCTGGTATCATGTGGCCACTCCAGTGGAGGAGAGGAGGGAGCCTATGATTAGCTGTCTCCCAGAATCACAAGGAGTGAGGAAGGGCTGATTCCTCCGAGAGAGAGCCTAGACAGACTGTGGGCCTTTTTTTAAACTCAAATAATACTCTATTTTTTAAAAATTTGTTTTTGCGGGTGCCTGGGTGGCTCAGCTGGTTAAGCAACTGCCTTCGGCTCAGGTCATGATCCTGGAGTCCCGGGATCAAGTCCCACATCGGGCTTCCTGCTCAGCGGGGAGTCTGCTTCTCCCTCTGACCCTCTTCCCTCTCATGCTCTCTATCTCTCATTCTCTCTCTCTCAAATAAATAAATAAAATCTTTTAAAAAATTGTCTTTGTATTTTAAAGAAAATGGAAGTCTCACTAAGTCTCAAACATTATCCTGTTTATTTTTAATTTCTTTATGTTGACAAGTGTTGTTGGGGGTATGCTACATTTCAGAGGGAAAATAGCAGAACAATTGCCTTAGGCATTGAATTTTTTTCCCCAGAAAGGCACCCAATTTATTTTGGGTTTCTGGTGTGTTTGAGATTCTAATTAGTTTGCCTGAGATTTTCCAGAATGCTGTCCTCTGGAAATGACCAGTTATCCTTTCCTGCCAGAAGCAATAATGTATTGAGAAAATTTCCCAACAATTTTTTCATGGTATTTCTCAATCTTTTTTCTTCCATTGTACTTACCAGTTTATAATTATTATTTATTATTACCTATAATGATTAGTCTGTTTACATATTTGAAGCTTCTGTCCTCATCACTGCCAAAATCATTACTAGCACTTATTATAAAGTAAGATTTCTCAATCTCGGCCCTATTGAAACTTTGAACAGAGTAATGCTTTGCTTTAGGGGGTTGTCCTGTGCGTTCCTGTGCATTGCAGGATGTTTACCAGCATCCTTGGCCTCTTCCCACTAAATGACAGTAGTACTTTCCTAGAGTGACAACCAAAAAATGTCTCCAAATATACCGTGGGGGGCAAAATCACCCCCAGCTGAGAGCCGCTCATGTATCTATAATTTATGTATAAAGGGATGTGTCAATCAGAAGTATGATGGTATTTCCAAATCTTCGTATCCTTGGGATTTTCTAATTCTTGAATGAATGTTGCCCATTCATTTATTCTGATTCATTCATTTACTCGTCTCTCCATTCACCAAACATTTATTGAGGGCTTATCATGGAAAGAGGTCAGAAGGGCTGCTAAGCAATCTACAATGCTCAGGGGGCCTGTGCTGGGCATTATGAGGTTAAGGCTGACAAAAATATGAATTACCCTCAGTTTATTGTGCTCCAGAGAAGATGGTGATTCACGCGGCCCATTTCGGGTCAAGCTTACTCTGTCCTGCGATGCCTTCCTGGTTCTTCCCTGCTTTTCTGCATCGTAACCACCCTTCACAACCAGTTCAGATCTGCCTTCTGGAAGCCTATGCGGGAGGGTCTGGATTTAAAGTTCTCTCCCCATAGCTTCCTTAATTCATCTGGTATTTGTCATTTGGCCTTTGCATCTACCACACTGCCTTGCATTTTAGAAATCTTGTAAATACATGTGGGCTTCCAAATAAATGTTTGGAAGAAGTTTATTACAGTGGAAAAAATCCTTAGATATGAATGTAGTTCTAATCCTTTTCTGCCAGTGGTCTAGCTTTGTGACCCTGGGCAGGTTGCTTAATTGCTGAGATTCACTTAATGTATAAAACGAGGATGGTTTTACCTGTTCCACAACTACCTTATAAGAATATTGAGGGTGTTCAGTCAAATAATGGATAGCAGTATATTTGGTAGATTTAAAAGCAGTATACAAATGTAATATGCTGGCATTCTCCCTGCTAAGAATAATGAGACAAACTTCTTCTTGAGGCAGGGGTTGTATTTGATGTATCTTTGTATCTCTATGGCCTACCATATGGCTGCCTGTTCAGTAGGGAGCTCCACCATGACAGTTGGAGATGCCAATATGGTGTCTTGTGATGTGGATCTCATTCATTATATAAACTTGTTATCTCTGATTGTATGTTAGTCAATAAATAGTTGTAGAGTTAAATTGAATTTCAGATAATCACCCAAGAAGTCTGTCTTATTGCTCATGCATATGTATACTGGCAGCTTCTGAAGCTATGAGTTGTAAATATTCTATATGAAACATATTTTAAGGACCTAATGGTATCTTATGGATTTTTATTGAGAACTTTAAAGAATATTTTATTTCATAAGGAACACATCAAATAAGGTGGAAGTGCTGGTAAGATTTCACTCTGAAGTCTATTAAGACTAAAAGCAATGAATTTTCAGCACTTGAATAGATTCTTTTGTTTTGTTTTGTTTTATTATAAAAGAAACTGACAAATCCCCTAGAATACAGTAAGAGATTAATCTATCTAAAAGACTCATCTTTTCCAACTATTCCCTGAGTTTTAAAAATTGTTATAACCAGTATACAAACTCAATTGACTAAAATTTGTCATTGCAAAAATCACAGTTGGTTTTGCCTTCCTGATATTGGCCTATTTGGTGGTAATGCTAAAATTGAACACCATAGTAACAAATTTGTTTTACTAAAAATACTGAGATAACACAAATAAGACATTAAGCAAACTCATGCATTAGCTGAGTTGACCTTTCTTGAAAAATAAATACTAAGGAAATATTTTAAGAGAGTTCCTTTTTTCCCCCTCAACTTAGGGTTCACTTCCAGTCAAATACTGCTTTTGTTTAAAAAGAATTAGGTTAATACCTGTTAAATGTGGCAGTAAAGTTTTACTACATATAATTAAGTTGTAAAACCAAATGGACTTTATGGGTATAATTTCCAATATAAGCTTTTATTTTTTAATGAAAAAAATAGCTGACTATCTTATTGTATTAAATACTAAACTGGTTACTACATTGGTTACAGAGCTTTGAAAATATTTGGTTTGTTTTTCTAAAGTGGAAAATTCAGAATGAGGTTTCTTTTAAGTCCATAAAAATATGTATTTCTAAAAAGTGTATTTAATTAGTGTGGCACGGAAGTTTTCTCTATATAAATTCAGATTCAGAGGACAGTTACTGACTGTCTTCTGTGGGCCAAAGACAGTGTGTTAGCTTCTTCCTCGGATGTCGTCACTTAATCTTCAAAGAGCCCAATGATGTCATCTTCACTAAAGAGAAGAAGATTTGAGGTGAAGAGACTTAACTAAGTTACAGAGTTTAAAAAAGTGCCTAAGCTGGGATACAAACACAGATTTCCTTTTGGGGAAGTCAATATCCTCACAGTCCACGTATGCAGGATGTTGGTAGTATTGTAACTTTCTCCACATCTTAATGTCTGTTGACCTCAGGCCAGGACAAGTCATCTGTCTGTAATCTCTAAACTTCTTTGAAATTTCCCTGAACTTGGCAAAATAACAATTACTCATGGTATACCTATTTGAAAATGTTTGTTGGCTACTATTTAAGTCAAGAAGACGGGCTGAAATTGAGATTTTTATCAGTTGAAATGGACGAGTTTCTTCCTAAATTATTGTGCAGAGGACCAAGGTAAAATGCTCAGTGACTGGCTTGAAACCAAAACCTCATTTCATTCAGTCTTTCTTTCATTCATTCATGTGCTTCTGTTTACATATGCAAATCCATCTGGTGCTGTCAAAAGGTCAAGTGAAAAACAGTTTCACAAATCTAAAACTATTTTCATGATTAGAAATCGGTGGAAAAAAATGTTTTTTAAGTAACTACCAATCCTTTGTGTCTGTGTTAAAACTGGCTAAGTGTGCAACATAAACTGTCCTATGGGCCCTTAGACAAGGTTAGGGAAGGGGAAGGGGTAGTTAGGATGGAGTGATGAACGAGCTCTAGGGTGACACCATCATTTCAAACCCAGGGGGAGCAGGCAAAACCTAGTCCAGTCCAGTAGGAATTAGACCCAATGGGGTCAGGGTTTTGACAGAGTTTCTTGACCAAGGCAAGTCTCAGCATCTTGTTGGGTGTCCCACTGGAATTAGGGAGGTTATGGTACGTATTGGTAATTCCTTATCCACTATCTATTCTGTCTTTCTTACACATGGTGACAGAAATTGGTACTTGTCTCTAATATGCATTTCCCCATCTTCCAGAATTAGAATTCCCAAATATTAGCTAGGCACGTGGCCAGCCAGAATTTACTTATCAGCTTCCCTTTCAGCTAGATGTGGCCATGTGACCAATGGGATGAAAGCAGAGTGATCCACCAAGCTTTCGGGAAGTATCTTTAAAGTCTCCAGGCTTTCTTTCTTCTAGCTAGTTGGACTGCAGATGTGAAGGCTGGTGCAGGAGCAGCTGTTACAGACTATGAAGTGCATTATGAACTGAAAATTTGCATCCCTCTCCCCCGCAAATTCACATGTTGAAGCCCTAACTCCTAATGTGAAGGTATTAGGAGGTGGGGCCTCTTAATTTGGGAGGTAATGAGGTTTAGATGATGTCATGAGGGTGGAGCCCCCACCATGGGATTAGTGTCCTTATAAGAAGAGGAAGAGAAACCTGAGCTTGCTTGCTTTCTTTCTGTCTGTCTTTCTTTGTCTGTCTCTCTCTCCACACAAAGAGGAAATCATATGAACATCTAGAGAGATGATGGCCATCTGCAAGCCAGGAATAGGATCCTCACCAAGAAATGAATCTGCAAGCACATTGATTTGGGCTTCCCAGCTTCCAGAACTGTGAGAAACAAATGCCTGTTGTTTAAGCCGCCCAGCCAGTGGCTTTTTGTTATAGTGTCCTGAACTGAGTACAACAACATGAAAGTCCTATGAGGAGGATGGTAGGACTACAAGTAAAAGGGACCTGAGACCTGGTGATTCTGGAGCCACTAACCCAGTCCTGGACTGCCTACATTAATATGAATTTAATTCTAACTAATATACTAATAGGATCCCTATATTGTTGGGGGTGGCAATGCATCCAACAATAAAACTTATGTTTTCTAGCCTTCCTTGAAGCTATATACGGCAATATCTATAAGTTCTGGCTTGAAAGAAAGTGGAAATTATGAAGCAATTCTGGAAAGCTTCCTTAAAAGAAGTATAGATAGCTGGAGAAAGTTCCTTGTGTCTTTTCGCCTTCCTTCCAACGGCTCAAAATGTGGATGCGGTGGATAGGGGTCTAGGGACTATTTTGGACTATGAGAGCCCTTGAAAAGCAGAGTGAAAAGGTGTTCTTCCTTTTCCAAAGTTTCTCGATGACTTTATGTGAAGTCAACTTATCAGCGGGGCCACTTGCTTTTTTTTGGACTTCTTTTACACAAAGAAATAAATCTTTTGGTTTTTAAGCCTCTTGATTCTTAGTTTTCTATTAGGTGCAGCCAAATCTAATCCTATCAGACAGAGAGGTTCATTAGAGTTAACGAGAAGGTACAGGAAACGTGGGCCAACCTCAGAAACCTGGATCTGGGGGCCTGTGTCTCAGCTCTAATTGGAAAACGGGAGTGAAGTAGCAACTTCCTGGCAACAAGCTGGCTGACTAAGTCAAGTTCAGTGTTAGCGCTCGGGCCCGATGAATGGGTGTAGATCATCAGAGCCCTGGTCATTGATGGATAAAAGCACCTGTGTGCTGTCAGACCAGGTCCTCCCTGTGCTGGGCACACTAGGTAGGTCTGCAAGGGTCAGGCTTTCGGTGCCTGACATGGGCTGGGCAGAGGCAGAAGCAGGCAGGGGCTGACATATCCCCCGCCTCCTTTAGACGCGGTTAAGGCAGAACCAGGAGGCTAGTCCTCTCCTCTTGGGGCTGTAGCAGCT
The DNA here is from genome assembly GCF_003265705.2 of Callorhinus ursinus. Taxonomy (NCBI): domain Eukaryota; kingdom Metazoa; phylum Chordata; class Mammalia; order Carnivora; family Otariidae; genus Callorhinus; species Callorhinus ursinus. The sequence goes on from NW_027397131.1 coordinate 1,714,956, forward strand.
GGATGAAGCCCTCCAGCATCCAGGCTTGTGAGATTCAGCTTTGCTCCTGTCCCTCTTCCATGTGTGGGCCAGCTGTATCCCTACTGGTCCTCATTTCCCCTGCACTGAGCTCATTTACTCTCTGGGGATTCATTGGACGGTGAATACTCTAGACTCCAAAGTGTAGGAAAACCAGAGACACAAACAACAGAAGCCTTACTGCTACAGGGGCCGAGAGCAGCGACTTCTCTTCGTTTAGCATCACGTAAGACCCGACATACAGTTTCGTTGCTGGTGACATTTCGTAGTCAGAGACACTTTTAGGCAGTGACTCAAGGAGGCAGCCTGCTGCCAAGCGAGGAGGTTGCAGGTCTGTGTGCTGGAGCTCGGAGCCTCCCAGGACGGAAAGAGAGTTCTTAGCCCTGAGCTTTCACAGTCAAAGACTTAAGGTGGGGAGAAGCACGCTGTGAGAGGTGAAGTGCCCTGCAGCTGACTGTAATTGTACTGATGGAGATAATAACAACAGAATCACCACTTTCCCCACTATTACTGAGACCATGAGGTATGGACCCCATTTGACACACCCCCAGAGATGGCATGGTGCCCTCTCATTAATTCCTCCCCATCAAGTCTGCTTTTGGGATTTGTTTTAACCAAAGTTATTGTAGATTACAAAAGGCTGGAGGATGGGCGCCTGGGTGGCTCAGTCTGTTGAGCATCTGACTCTTGGTTTCTGATCAGGTAATGATCTCATGGGTCCTGAGATCAAGCTCTGCGTTGGGCTCCGAGCTCAGCACGGAGTCTGCTTGTCCCTATCCCTCTGCACCGCCCCTGCTCTCTCTCTCTCTCTCAAATAAATAAATAAATAAAATCTTAAAAAAAAAAAAAAGACTGGAGGAATAAGAACATTTAGAATGACTTGTTCCAGAACCTGTTTCTTTCTGGGGGTGACCTGCTCGGAATACTATTGTGAACAAAAATGACAGCTCAGCATACCTTCAAAATTAACCATGCAAATGATGGGATATACTAATTGTGTATGCAATCCAATTTACATACTAATCACATATTCCATTTATGATTATTTACCCCATTTCCAAAAGGGTGTTCTACTGTTAACAGGTGTTATGTGAAGAAATGGTTGTAGAGTAATTTTGAGAAATGTGAAGTTAAAGCAAGTTGAGCTGGAAAATTGTTACTGGGTGTGTGAGTCTAGAGAGACAGAACCATCCAAAGTCCTGGAGTGAGGTCTTCATTGCTCCCTGGAAGGAATTTGCTAGGATAGATAATTTTCTCTGCCCCCATTAGTCAGAGAACAGGTCTCTAACCTGGGATTGTCTGTTCAAATGCTTCATCCTGAGACATTCATCTGGGGAATGATGCAGTCAAAGGAGGAGATGAAGTGACTCATGGTGGCCGGATTTCCAAGTCTTTCTGTGCCTAATATCCTTGGTTTTCCAGCCTTCCATCTACTCTGGGGGCTATTTCATATTCCTCTATGACCCCCATTTCCCCTTAGGGTAGGCAGAGTTTGGCCTGCAGCCTGTAGCCGAAGACATTGACTAAAGCAGAACTGAAATGAGTTTCTTTACCACTGGGCTTCCAGGACCTTTAATGTGATGGTTTGCATGGTGATTCTCTAAAAGGTGCTTCACCCCAGAAGCTCTGCCTTCACACTCCTTATCCTCTCCCCCACAATATCTTTTAGGGTTGGTGTTCCATGGAAAACATGGATGGAAATGCGAATTTAGTAAGTCACTGCTTAGCTAAATTAGAAGACACCTTGGTGGTAGGCAAGAGCTCATTTAACTACAAAAGGTGAATGTTGTTCTTGCTCTGTAGTAAATCCAGGAGCTCATAAAAGAGTATGCTCTTATCGTGGATTCATAGTGAATTTTTCTCTGGGGGACCATCTTTGGTCTCATGTACACTGCCTCCTCTACATATTCTCTGGGCTGGCAGTGAGATCCTGGGACTGCACTGGATGCTTGTGGAACACTTTGTTGGAGCCAAAATACATTTTATTTTCATCCAACCCATTACATCTGCTAATGACTTAGGTCAACTGGGTAAGCAATGTGGTCATTCATAATTAATTTTGCTGTTCATTATAGCCAATTATTTTAAACGCTGGCTCATTTGTATTTTTATACAATCTGCAGTCTTCCAGGAACATACAAAAGCTTAATGGGTTGTATAATGTGCAATCCCTGATCCATGATTAACATACAGTTTAATGAGTACGATTCTAAGAAAGCTTGAAACTTGAGGTCCCCGGCTTCTTCTGCAAAACAAGGTGCTGGAATGAAAAGTTTGCAACAGTAATGGGTTTTGAATATTTTAAGTGGAAAGTTCCGCTCACCTCAATGAGACTTTTCCTTGGAGGCCTTGAGCATCCCCTCCGTACACAGCCCTGCTGCCATGTTAGTGAGTAGGGGCGGTACTAAGAGCTTAATAACAATGCCAATTCCTGGTTTCCGGTCCTAGATAGTCTGATTCGGTAGGTCCAGGATGGATGAGGCATGGGCTTTTCCAACGAATGTACCAGGAAATTTTGATACTGGGGTGGTGGATCACACTTTTGGAAATACTAGACTAAAAATGTTCTTTTGAGGTCTGAGTGTGCAGGGGAACTGGCTTTCCCAGCTGAGGAAGTTGGAGGCCAACAGATGGTTCAGGGTCACCTGAGCATGGTGTTTATCTCTGGTTTCTCTCTCTGGAGGAGCATGTGGCCTCGCTGAGGCCGAACTTGATCCATGAACCAGGAGAATCTATTTGTGAACATTCCCCGAATGCAGGCGTACAGATGATTAATAGGACGTTTTGTCTGGAATCCTCAATGTGGAAGGCTGGGGCAAAGCAAAAACAAGGCTTTTCAGGTTCAGCGAGATCTCATTTTCTGTGATGCTGTCTCCAGCCCTTGGCTGTGGACCCCCTTTAGCAGTTCAGCAGGCAGAAGGAGCTGTACTGAGCTATACTGTACCTGCTCCCATCTGTGTGGCTACAGTATTTCCAATCATTTTCTGTATTTTTGGCTCAGGACACCAAGCACTTCATCCAATCTGATAGGCAGGTGAATGTGTGTGTGCCTGAAATGCTGTGGCATCAAATAATGGATGGCTTTTTATCTTACTCTAGTTCTCAACTGCATTGAAATGCCAGGGGAAAGGTGACAAGATCATTTATTCAATCCCTTAACAACTTCCGAGTGTTTGGCTTTGTTTCTTACTGGTGACTGAGCAGTTACTTAACCCTTGCAATTTTCTCAGCTAAAAGATAGCACAATAATAGTATTTTTCCCCATTAGGACTGTTGGTAAGATTAAATGAGATAAAGCATGTAAAGTATTTAACATGATTCCAGACATATGCAGCTCAAAAAATGTTAGTCATCTCTTTTCCTCTTTCTCTTTTTCTTGTTCTTTCTCTCCTCCCTCTCTACCCCCTACTTCCTTCTCCTAAGTGACAAGTAGCTTTAGAATTTCTATTTAGAGAGAAGGCCTAGGTTTTGCAATCAGGTTGGAGGGTGAAGAGGAGTGGGCTTAAAAATCATTTTAAGATTTAATTTGCCTAGTGCAGCTTCCCTTGGATTATGTGTTTATTTGGGATGGCTGAGGATAGAATACTGAAATCCAGAAGCTGTCCCTTGGCCCTACCAGGTAGTATGCCAAGGACCTGGGGAGAGACAGAGCAAAGAAGACACTGTCTTTTCTCAAGGAATATGATCTAGGGAGATGTCTGTGGTTTGCTTAGCTATACTCTATATAAGGCAACTTATATTACTTATGTTAGAGCAGAGGTGCCTTGGCCTTGGGAGCACAGAGGAAGGAGCAATTAATTCTTGGACAATGTGTTATGACTATATTCAGAATCAGAAAAAAAAAAAGAATCCCTGTCTGCTAAAAATAACAATACAGTCATGTATATGGTGCATCAAGTAGATTATTAGGGAGAAGGGAAGCAAAGGCAATACTGTATATATCAAAGTATATCTACAGAATCAGGAAGAAAATGGTAGCAGGAAAGATCTGAAGAGCTTCTTCCCTACATCAGAGTTCCGATTTCACACACAAACGTTGTTAAGGGAGTTCTGCTCTTATACAGACGTAGTGAAGGTGAAGTTGAGAGATACCAGGGGAAACCAGTGTTTGCCTTTAGTTATAGGCAATAAATGCCAATTTCAAAATTCCTCCTTTTTACATGATTCAATGTAAGACAGAATCATTGTTGTTGGCTATAAAATCCATCTCAAAGACTCAAAAATCATTAATGTCCAATAATACTGATTTGTTTTCTGTTGAATCTGAGTCTTGTGGGTTCTATAAGTCTTTCCTTTGGCAGAAAATTCAATAATTTGTTATCGCTGAAGGTAAAGTAGTCTCAAAAATGTTTGGTTAGGTTTTGGCATTGTATATATACTTTTAGTCCATAAAATGTTGATTCTATCCCCATAGTTCTTTATGGAGAATTATTTAAGTTTCTTGTTTCTGAAATTTACAACTTGACTGTGTTTTTGTTAGAGTTCTGGTGGGAATTCTCATCTATTTTTGGTCTTCACTTTATGGAAACATTTTCTTTGTTAAAAATTGTAGAATGGAGAACCATAGGCCAAGAAGGCTGTGATACCACAACAATTTTTTCTAGCTTATTTTTATTTTTTTAATGAAAATGAGACTGGCAACATCAAAACTTGACAGAATTTTTAAAATATATGCTTCCTGGAAGTTTTCATTTGAAAAAAAAAAGTGCCGATTTTCCAACACTGTGCTCATATCTCAAACTATTCTTTATTGACCAACAAACGCTGTGTTGTCTGCAGTCAAAAATCCCACGATATAATGATATTCACTGGGAAAAGCTCACGGAAATTGTAAGCATGAAGTTCTTCTGAAAGAACGAGAGGAAATTGCTTTTTTAATGGCCTCAAAATGCAAATAATAGAATGCAAGCTCATTAGTTTGAGAGACTATCTCAATTTAGATGCAAAGTTGAGTCTGTTTAAACTTGAAGAGATTTTTAAGAGGATTAATACAAAAGACATTTCTTTGAGACAGACCCTAATGGTGTCAGCTTTGGCTGAAGAGGGCACACTCAGTCTAACTCAGGTGGGTTCCAGGTTGCTGATTTCCTTCTGTCCATGCACTTAGGAATTAGGAGTCCCTTTTGAGAAAATAGCATATTTGGAAAACAGAAGAGGTAAAATTGGAGGGAGCCAATGGCGTATTTTGAAAGAGTTGCAAGTATTCATAAATGTTATGAGAGAGACCCGTCCTTGCCTTTCAGTCATATATTCCTTCAGATTCCACAGGTTGTCCCTTTTGGACTACAGGCCTCCTTCTTCCCCACTGGACACCGGACAGAAGGGGAACCCAGCCAATCAGCTTCTCTCTCTCAACTGAGGGAGGTGGGGTGGAGAATGGCAGGTGCTCAGCTGGAAAGCTGGAAGGTCCTGCAGCATCTGGGGCTTTGGGGAGAGGCGGTGTCGGTGTGATGTTGAGCAGTGACAGGGAGCTGGGAAGCCCGGAGGATATCTAGAAAGGTGGACGCAGGGACCCCAGGGAACGGAACTGCCCTGTCTTGAAAAGCAGATTTTGTGATCCCCTGATCTCTGGGACATACTGGGGGGTAGCCAGTTTCTACTTGGCACTTAGGGTTTGGGGGAGGAGGCCCTGGCGTCCCCTCACTTGTGGCTGGTGGCTGTTTTGCACGGCCCCGCATCTTCACGACCTCTCCTGCTGCAGTGTGTGCGTGGGGTGACCAGGCTTCTGTTATTCACAACTACCGAAGCCTGGTGCTTCGAGTTCTCCACTGAAAACATACTGTTTTATACATAGTCATGACTTTTATGGAAGTTATTTGCAGCATTGAAAGTGAAGGCAGGGTTGGCCTTTCAAAACCAAAAAGAGAAAATTCTCTTCTGTTGGAATTAAGGAGTCAACTCATCCAATGACCTTGCCGTGTAGTTTGCGAAAAGAAAATCAGGCCTGTCTGCCCTTGCGGGTGAGACCCAATCTGCTGTGTCAGTGGGGACCAGAGTCATATCTGCAACCACCAGAGAACAGTTCAAGGTGCGGGATGATTATGTGCTGTCGTGTGGCCCTGAGTAAGTGTGCATTAGCTCTGAAGAGGAGAGGTCAGGACAGACTGGAGCCTTGGACATGATCGAGAGAGGCAGAGGGTGAGCTGCAATAGTGCTACACATCCTGAGTGGGTAGCCTGCAGGGGTGGAGCAGAGGGGCAATTGCAGGGAAGTGGGAAGGAGCCTTATGTGAGGATCTTACATGTGAGTGAGTGCTGAATGTCTCTGCAGGGGGGCTCCCAGCTTACCCCAGGTCTCTGGTCCACCTCTTGGGGCCTCGATCCCAGGACCCTGGGATCATGACCTGAGCCAAAGGCAGACGCCTGACTGAGCCACCCAGGCGCCCTACTTATTAAGAAATCTTAAGTGGAAGCTCAGTGAACTAAATAGCTGAAAATGATTCATTCTAGGTGGAAAGGAGGAGTGGGTCTGGGACTCTGCCCCTCGCCCTACTCCCGAGTACCCCACCCTGTCCACAGTACTTAGGTGCTCCTCTGGAAGCAGCTTGAGAACCCAAAGCAATAGGGAGGCACAGTCAGGTGTGGTGGCTGGGCTGGAGCACAGCTGGGCCAGAAGCTTCCTGCAGGGGAGCTGGAATGGAGAGAGAGCCAGGGAAGGAGCACCAAACAGGTGACTGGGAGGAGTTCAGGGGTGAGGTGCTGAGGGTATTGGAGTAGGAGTGGGGATGGAAGTAGTGGCCTGTCCTGCTGCCCATGGCTTTCTCCAAACTATCATGGTCCTTTCTACTGCCCCTCGACTTTCATTTCTAGCACTGGTGCTCATAGTCTTCACTGGAATATCGAGGAAGGAGTTTCCAGCCGGTTCCTAAACCACACTCCCTATGCCGGAAATAAAGAAACGTCAATAGACGAGCAGTGCCAACTGTTTAATTCTCAGGGTTCACCTCACAGGTGTTCCTTCTAGAAGCATACCTGTCTCTCCTCTTCCAGATGTGAGCTGCCTTTTATGTATTTCTGACATTTTACGGTTTCCTGCTTAGGGAGAAAACGTGCTTCCCAGGGGGTTATATTAAATTGAATTGATTGTCAGGCAGCATTGAAGAGTTATGACAGAAAAGAAGACAGACCATATTCATCTCTCCAGCTCTTTACGTTCACGTACAATTTTTTTTTTTTTTGCTTCCAAATTAAGGTTCTATTGGTTTTGTCCAGTTAGCCCAGTTTCCTATCCTAAAATACGGAGCCACTTGACCTGATTTCCATGAGCGGTGATGTGACAATGACCCAGCCCCTGAGGGGGAGCACTGATGGACTCACCCATTTATCCATGTCCATATTCTTCATTAACCAAGCTGAACAGATTGAAATATCTTAGCAACCAATCCACACTTGCCCTCATGAGGTAATTTGGTGAATGGGAAAATAACATTGGTCTGTAATGAAAGACTATTATGTGAGGCTCAGACTCAGTAAGTTCTTAAATGAGCAGATTTACTAGGTTCTTGTCATCAAGAACCTAGCTAAGGAAATCTACTTACTAAAAAGTAGAAAAGGATAAAACAAAACAAAAACAAAACAAAAACAAAAACAAAACAAAAAACAAACCCAAAACCCTGACCTTTTAAGATGGCCATTATTTGCTCTTCAATATCAAGATTCCCTCATGAAATTAAAAGGGGGGAAAACAGCAAACTGGGGCAAATACTTCTATTTTTTTAAAGATTTTATTTATTTATTCGTCAGAGAAAGAGCGCACAAGCAGGGGGAGTGGCAGAGGGAGAGGGGGAAGCAGGTTCCCCGCCAAGCGAGGAACCCAAAGTGGGGCTCGATCCCAGGACCCCGGGATCATGACCTGAGCTGAAGGCAGACGCTTAACCGACTGAGCCACCCAGGTGTCCCTGGACCAAATACTTCTAAGTAAATATTCTGAAGCACAATTCTGATTGTGCTGCTCCTCTGCTCAAAAACTATCCATAAGATAAATTCAGGCTTCTCTCTGGCTTGGCTCAGGCCTGCCTTGCCAGCCTCAACTCCACCTGTTGCCTCCAGGCCTCCCACAGACAATCACTATTTCTGAGGCAGAGCTCCAAGTCTCACCTCCGTGCCTTTGCTCTTGCTACTGTAAGCCTTGGGCCTCTAGAAAGCCTTCACTGCCATTCTGCTGGAATCCTACAGAAACTCCATGGCCTGGTTTACAGCCGCTGTTCCCTCTTGTGAAGACTCTCCCTCAGCATTCCTGGAAGAGGTGCCCTCCTTCCTTTACCCTCCTTTGTTAAGGTTTAAACTGAGCTCATAGGACATTTCCTCTTTTCCTCTTTTTTTCCCCCAAAGAGTCATTTATTAATTTCAGAGAGAGAGAGAGACAGAGAGAAAGAGAGAGAGTGCCTACATTTGGGAGGGGAGACAGAAGGAGAGAATCTCAAACAGACTCCCTGCTGAGCACAGAGCCTGATGCGGGGCTCGATCTCATGACCCTGAGATCATGACCTGAGCTGAAACCAAGAGTCAGGCACTTAACCGACTGAGCCACCCAGGTGTCCCCCACCATTTTTTCTTTCTAGAGATCTTTGGATGCATGACTTGTAAACTCTAGGCACGACTTATTTTCGTCTATGGTGAAGATGGATAGGTTGATAAATAGTGAGGAAAACATGGGCTTTAGTATCGGGCTGATCCAAGTTTAAATTTTAGCTTCACCCCCTAATGTCTGGGCTTAGGCAAATTCTGTTTCTGCTCTGTGCCTCTATGTCATCTGCTTATTGGAATCATGTTAATTACCTTCCGTTGTGATTGAGAAGCTGTGAGAGATCGGGAATATGAAGTTCAAGCCTGGTGTCTGACTTCTAGTAGATGCTGACTGAATGCCAGTTTGCCTTTTGTATACCCTGCATCATTTAGTATAGCTCCCAGCAGTGTTAAGGTACTCAGTAACATTTTCCAAATTGAATTAAATTGAATAGGAGTTAGATTTGGGATCTTGCCAGCAACATTAACTCTTTTCAGGCCTCTTAGTACTTCTTAGTGCATCTATTTTTTTTCCTTAAAATTTTTTTATTGTTATGTTAATCACCATACATTACATCATTAGTTTTTGATGTAGTGTTCCGTGATTCATTGTTTGTTAGTGCATCTATTTTTAAAAATTTTTCTTTAAATTCCAGTTAGATAACATACATGTAATATTAGTTTCAGGTGTACAACATGGGGATTCAACACTTCCATACATCATCCCGTATTTCACTCATCCCCCAAACCCCCTCCACTCTGATGACCTTCAGTTTGTTCTCTATAGTTAAGTGTCTGTTTCTTGGTTTGCCTCTCTCTCCCTCTTTTTTTTTTTTTTTGCCCCTTTGCTCTTTCATTTTGTTTCTTAAGTTCCACATATAAATGAAATCATATGGTATTTGTCTTTCTCTGACTGACTTATTTCATTTAGCACTATACTCTCTAGCTCCATCCACATTGTTGTAAATGGCACGATTTCATTTTAATGGCTATGTAATATTCCACTGAAAAACATACAACATCTTCTTTATCCATTCATCTGTTGATGGACACGTGGGCTGCTTCCATAATTTGAAATTCTTTTGCATGTTGCTTAGCACATCTAAGTAATAATTTGTAAAATAGACCAGAAAGCAAAATACTATGTTTTACCTTTTTTAGTAAGGTGAAGGCCCGTTTACTGGGGTACAGCTGCCAAACAGAAAACATGATGAGGCCATTTTTCTCTTGCATCCTCCTGTCTCAATCCTAGAAGTTGGGCTCTTTTCTGGAGACAAATGTTGCTGGCTTATAAGCCTCTCTGATAGAGAACCCATGAATGGTTATGTCGGATGGTGGTGTTAGAGCCAGAAAGACATGGAGACCAGGCTCTGGTCTGTGTGTGGGCTCTGGGGTGGTATAAAGTCGCCTGGCTCAGTGGCCCTGGCTTCCCGACCTTGCCCAGATGGCTAAGCATTGCACTTCATAAAACCCTGATAGGGCTTCTCTAGAGCATCTAGGCCCAGGGAGTGTGAAGCGCCTGACCCACACCTAGAGAGTAACTTTCTTCAGAAGGTTCTGACATTTTATTGTTAGCTTTTTCTATACTGAGACTTCAGAATGTAAGTGCATACTTGGATAGATTTTTCTGATTTTAAAAAAGTGCTATTTGTTCAATGTATACCATTTGACAAGTACAAAAAGAGCACAATGGCATACCTAAATTTTAACAGAGTTTTTTATTTTCAAAAATACATACTGCAAATGGTGTTTTGTAGATGATATTTGCATCTAAAAATTTTATTATGTTCATTTTCCTATACAGTTTCTACAACACCAAGTTAATAGCTGCCTAGTATTTCATCACATAAAGGTTCCGAGTTTTACTTAATTTATTAGAGTTGGAAATTTTTAATAATACTGAAATAAATATGCATGTCTATATCTATAAATCTATGTCATTATAACATCTATATCTATATTCTTTTTGGGTAAATTCCTAGAAAAAGGATTGCTAGATTAAGGGTATGTTTAAATGTGGCCAAATTGCCGTGATCCCAGGGTGCTGGGATCAAGTCCTGCACTGGGGTCCTCGGTCAGGGGGGAGCCTGCTTCTCCCTTTGCCTGATGCTTTCCCTGCTTGTGTGCACACTCTCTCCATCTCTGACAAATAAATAAATAAAATCTTTAAATGTGGCCAAATTGCAGCATTTGTACCAATTTTCACCGTTATTCTGTTTGACAGGTTATTTCCAATTTTGTTGCTATTGTCAGTAATACTGTGAAAACTTCCTTTGTGTGATATTTTGCACATTTAATGTTTTCTTAGGTTAAAATCCTTAGAAATACAATTGCAGTACCAAAGATATAAAATTTTTAAAGCTTTCCCTCGTATTGCCAAATTTTCTTCTAGAAAGGTTGTTCACTCTTATCTCCAGTGATTAGAATTCCATATAGTTCTCAAGATGCTTGCCAGGACACAACTTATTAAAAAAGTCTTTGCTAACTGGATAGTCCCAGGACAGTAGTTCTGTATTTTGGTTTCTTTGGTGGTTAATGAGGTTGAACATACTTTTATGTGTTGTTTTCAGTCTTAAGATTAATATAGTAGCTCAGCTTTACAAGTAGTTAAAAAATAGAATTAGACCACACAACTTCTATTTTGGCTGACTTAATTAGCTTTGATACCATGAATCAGTAACTATATTGATTACTACCTGTGGGACTCCTGCCACAGAGAGGATGTGGCAGATGAGGAAAAGTGAGTTTCTGTCTCTAAGAAGTTGACCCGCTGGAGAGATAATGCAGGTATATACAAATAGGTCATTTAAAGTGGGAAATCTTGTATATTTTATGTATTTAATATTTATATCTAAAAAATATGTGATAAATGTTTGATAAAAGGATCTGAGACTACCAACAACAAATTGCATAGATCCAATAAGACCATTAGGACCGAGATTAAAGAATGGAATTTACCTTAAGCTTGAAAAAAAAAAGAAATTGCTAATTACAATGTATGAAACTTAACTCCAAGCTTGTGGGCAGCCAGAGGGAAATGTGAAGGGTCACATAGCTGTCATTAGGTAATAAAAGGATGTGTGCAAGTTTGTTATAAAGATGAAATCTTTCCAGTACTGTTCTAGCAGAAGAATTCTCACATAGGTCTTTCTATAAGAAGCATTGAACCCCATAATCAACAGTGTCTTTGAGAGAATTTTATTGAAAATTCAGTCTCTACATGACTATTTCTTACAGTAAAAACAACAAAAAAGAAGACATAACACTACATTGCGGTCCTTAGTGTTTCTAAGAGGGAAGTAAGATGTATGCCTTTCTGATAATCTGATTTAGTACAGGAGTAGAACCTTGAGAATCTAGAATCAGAATCACCAGCATAAATCTTTGGTCAACCGACTTCAAAGTCTGTTGTTTCACTGTACCAATCATTGAAGATGACTGAAGATGACAAAAAAAAAATGAGATCATTAATGCCCATCAACACAAAGTATAGGTATTCAGTTTCTGATCAAAATTAGTTTTCTGTGTTTCATTTATTCATTTATGCATTCAAAAAATGCTTAATGAGTCCAAGATACTGAGCTAAGGACTTTTCTACAGGAGATCATAATTTGGGAGGACATAAACAGCTCAAACATAAGGTGGTGTAACAATTATAATAGCAATGAATGCAAATTGCAGAGTAAAAAGTAAGTCTGTGTATCTATGTATGTGATGTCAGTAAATGTTTCTGAGTGGGAGTGACATTCATTTGATTGAGATTTGCAAAGCTGAATAGGAATTCATCAGATAGAAAAAGTGAGAAAGGCCTTCCAGCAAAAGCAAAGATATATAAAAGTACAAGGAACGCTGGAAGAAGGTAAGTAGACTATTGGGGTCAGGGTATAGAGTGTAAGGGTGGGTGTGTGGAATGTAGGGTTTGCAAGGCCAGACTGGGTAGGCTTTATCTTCTAGACCTGTGCAGTCCAATTAGATAGTTAGCAGTCATATGAAGCTATGTTTAAACTAATTAGAATTCAACATAATTAAAAATCCGTTTCCTCAGTGACACTAGCCCCATTTCAAGTGCTCAGTAGCCACAAGTGGCTAGTGGTAGCCATATTGGAGAGCACAGATATAGAAATTTCCATCCTTGCAGCAAGTTCTATTGTATAGCACTTCTATGGACAATGGACTGCTCGAAAGACTTAAGTAGAGAAGTGATGTGACCAGATCAGTGTTTTAGAAATAGATTGAATTGCGAAAGGAGGTTTTGAGCGTCAAGTTGAGAGAAGTTGAGTGACAATGGTAATGAAGAAATGGGTTCAATCCAAGACATTTGGAAGGTAGAAGTAACATGACCAATTAGATGGATGAGGCTGAATAGTTAAGTAAAAATGATATTTTATGGCTGGATAGAGAATGAAAGTGATACCACTCACGCAAACAGGGAATAGAGGAGGAAGTGTGTTGGAAAAAATAACAAGTTGAGGGTTGGGCGTGTTGCAGCTGAAGTACCTATGGGACCTCCACATGAACAGGCAGTTTAATGCTCACAAAAGAGGACACCTTTTGCAGAGAAATGTGGGAATCTTCAGTATATAAGTATGTTCACCGTATAAAATCATAGTAGCTGACAATGATATAGGACTTAGAGTGCCAGGCACTGTTTTACATACAGTTTAGCTCCTGTAATATCCCCTATAACTACATGAGGTTGCACTTACTATTATTAATCCCATTTTATAGGACAAGGAAATTGAGGCACAAAGAGGTTATATAATTTATTGCCCAAGCTCACACTAGTAAGTGAAGGAGTTGCGATTTGAACTCAGACAAATTAGTTAATAAAATATCCATACACAATGAATAGTGTGACAAGCTACAAAGGCAGGTGAACTTGAATAATTATGGGGGAAAGCCCATGAAGTTTTAGAAATTAAATCACATTTAATTGCACAATAAAGGCAACTTTTACAGAAAGCATGAAGTAGAATAATTTGGAGCTGATTAAAAATTTTAGAGCCTATGACTGCTGGTTATGTAGTATTGGTTGAAGCCATGGGAGTCAACATGTTTGCCAAGGAAGAATGTGAAGGCGGGGTGGAAAGAGGATCTAGAACAGAACTCTGGAAAACACTGATATTCAAGAGGTGTTGAAGGGTCAGCAAATGAGACCAAGAACCAGGAGGGAATGACATGTTAGAAGCCAATGGGACAAAACATCTGTCAAAGAGGAAAGGCCAATGAGAAGAGTTCAGTTATAATAAAGCCTGAAAAGGTTTTCCATGACTTTCCTAAGCTCCTGCTTGTTGGCCTTTGTCAGAATAGTTTCCATGGTACAGAAGGTGCTGGAGCCAGAAGGTAGAGTGAGAAACGCACAGAACGTGAAGAGTGTAGACAAGTCTTCCAGAAATTTATGGTGAGGAGAAAAAAAGATGGGTTCTAGGCATAGATAGTCTTAAACATTACTGTGTAAATAGAAAAGGGCCCCTCCATCTCTCTGAGGACATGGGCAGCTGGAGTTCCTGCACCTTTTCTCAGAAAACAGCTTCATAGTTGCTCAAATGCTTGAACAAGGACTTCATTGAAACCATGGAGTCTTGAAACTTAAAGATGGTCTAGGCAATATATAATTATCTTACATTCAGCATTCATGCTTTAACTTGTGAGAAATGACAAGGAAGATCATGATGTACCAATGTGGCACTTCGCTGTTGTGGAGATTTTAACTGTGCGTGCTGAGGCTGCTGAGAGGGTGTGCACCACTTAACTGACGGGTGGACCTACCATTCAGCCCAACATCCATCCCCACCTCACCTGCCACCCCGTCTCAGCTCCCTCATCATGTGAAGTCTTTAAATGCTGTTACTTTATGAACAAACGGACATCAAATAAGAGATAAAATTTGAAAATCCAAATGGAATCTAGGAAACAGCCAGGAACCCAAACCTGCTTTCATGATTTTGACCTTCTGCAAGTTATGGGAATATATCCTTCATAGATGTTAGAGGTCCCTGGACCAACTATGTAGGGTGACTGTGTATCCTGGCCTGTCTGGGATATTCTTGATTGACTTTTGTTGAGCTGGCATAATATTTAATAGTGTTTTCTTTCTCTTTCAAAAAAGTCCTCGTTTGTATGATAAATTATAAGGTCATGATACACACAAGCAATATTATGATGAATTCAATTGATTATGAGGAAGGAGGAGGGGTGGATGGTGGTACCAAGTAAGGCTTTGAAGATGCAGCCTTGAAAAATGGACAGATTTTCAACAAGGCAGAGGAGGGAGGGAAGGCATTCCTGCCGGGACGTGATAAAAGTATGGAAGTGCTTGCCTCACAGAAGACAGATTATCTTGAATTCTCCCTCAAACCACATTCCTATAAAAACCATATTCCTATAAAGAAGTTAAACTGAAAAGCAGAATGCAACCAGTATCCTCTTGAGACCACTGCCTTATTTTCAGCTGTCTAGTTCTGATTATTTTAAAGGTGTTTGTTAATATTTGTACTATTTTAAAAGTCATTTTCTGTGGGGAATACTATTGGGCAGTAATACTGCATCATGATGCCACCCAAATCAACTTCTTCAGCCCATTCTTAGATTCTAATCTTTCAGAAGTTGTAGAAATTACAGCTTCCCTGGCTAGCTAAAGAGGGTTTGGAAAGAGGAAATAAAACTTCATTTAAACCATAGAGTGTTTGCAGGTTTCCTTCTCCATTGTAATTATGAGAATTATATTTAGTATTTATGTAACAGATATTCACATCTTGTTGGGAAAACAACTCCCTTCACAGAAGGTGAAAAAAATACTGCAAATATTTCATTATGCCAGTTGTTTATTCTTTCTAAAACCCAACAGTATCATTTTCTTCAAAATTAATCCTGATTATCACTAAATGTTCTTTACTTAGTTGATTCCCAACTGCTTGACCCTGCTTTTTTTTTTTCCCTTGGTCTTTGTGCATTTGTGTGTGTGAGGGTTTAGATACACTAATAAATTTTGAATCTTTTTGGATGAGGATATTTGCAAGATCACTGTCAGAAATCCTGTTAGTGCAGAATATCTGGGGGTATCTCAGTGCACAAAAAGTCATTATAACAAATATGGTTATATGTGGGAAGTTGGATCTAGACCTGCAGTACAAAGAAAGCCAAAAAATCTTCTTGTACTAGGTAACACTGGAATAAAAATAGGCTAAGTCCTATCATTTCCATAAATCTGTTAACTTTCTAATTTTCATGACATATTGGTATCATTTACCAGATGTATGAGAACATTAGAAGCACTTCTGATACACTACATATAAGACCTCAATTCTATTTGGGATGGCAGTGTGGCTTACCTAAAAACAAACAAAAACTACATTTCCCAGATTCCCTTGTAGGCGAAAGGAGTATCCATGTGACCTCATTCCGACCAATGAGATACAGGTGAAAGTCACCTGGTGAAGCATCTAGGAAAAGCCATTCTTTTCTTGTTAGAGGAGACATACTCAGCTAGTAAACGTTTTTGCCTTATGCCTTTCCCTTTCTTCCTGCCTGGACTGCAGATGTGATGGCAGAGGTAGTGCTGTCATCTTGGACTATGAAGCAGTAAGCGTGAAGATATACAAAGGATGGCTCAGTGAAAATACAGGAGTCTGATGACACTGTGGGTTTCTATGTCTGTCCTGAAATGTCTTCTGGTGGAATTTCTGTTGTATGAGGAAGATAAACCCTTATTTGTTCAAGCTACCATTTATTAAGTACTGTGTTATGGATATTCAAACCTATTTGTCACAGATAAATTCTGATTAATAAATCAGGGAATACCCTAATTTTAGTAATATTTTATTCTTGTGATTCCCTCCTCCTTGAAAAGCATTCACAGCATCTGGGGACACTTGTGAGGATTAAATAAGTAAGTACAAGTGAGGTGACTGATGTTCAGTGAATACTGACTACTGTTAGATTAAGTGGGCACAAGTTCTAGGGAAAACCTTACTCCCTTCTCAGTATTTTAATCTAGGAGAATTTTTTTTTTAATTTTATTTATTTATTTGAGAGAGAGAGAGAGAATGAGAGATAGAGAGCATGAGAGGGAAGAGGGTCAGAGGGAGAAGCAGACCCCCTGCTGAGCAGGGAGTCCGATGTGGGACTCGATCCCGGGACTCCAGGATCATGACCTGAGCCGAAGGCAGTCGCTTAACCAACTGAGCCACCCAGGCGCCCAATCTAGGAGAATTTAAGTAAAGTGAATCTTAGGATTGCTACAATATTTCTACTGGCAGCAGCAGATAACCTATTTTAAATTATAACTTCATTATTTCATGCCCATTTTTTTCCAGCAATTGATTTAGGATGACCCATAGCAGGAGAACATGCAATAAAACAATCAAATAAAAATAAAAATATGTGTCAGTGGAAATTAATATTAAAATAGGAAGTAAGAATGGTGAAAAAAAATAGAGTATAGATCTGAACACCATTCAACCCAGTAACACATTAGTGGATACGTTATAAATTTAAGCTAGAGGTTCCTGGTGACCACAGTGAAAAAGGAGAATCATTCAGTAGCATTAATTCAATATAGATACTTATTAAGTGTCTATTAGGTACCAGGCATTGCACAAGCCTCTAAGGATATTAAGGTAAAAAAAACAAAAAAAACCAAAAAAATCCAAAAAACCCAGATATGTTCTCTGTGCCATGAAGCTCTAGTCAATAGGAGAAAAAGAAATGAATTAAATAATCATACACATGGTTTTCAATGTGGACAAGAAGAAAAATGTATGTTCTTTAGGAAAGCAGCAATTTTCTCAGCACATCCCTCTAGATAAATTTTTTCCTGGGGAGCACTTCCAATGCAGCCTTGATGGTGAAGCATGAGCATGAGGCTGTAACTCTCCAATTCTGCCTTGGTTCCAAATGGAGCCACTTCCTCCTTCTCCGCTACTAGATTCATGCTTTTTCAGTTGGGAAGAAGAATTTTAAATATAACCATCAGCCTTTCCCTAACTGCAAGTCTGTTCTGATTACTTGATGAAATACTAAAATTTCAGACATTCTGATTCATTATATGACACCCTGGGAGAAAACAAAACTACTGGCAAAAAATTTTTACGTTAGATGCATTTAAGGTTTTGACATGGAGTGAAACAAACCTCTTTGGTTTTATTCAAATTGATTTTTTTAAGATTTTATTTATTTATTTGAGAGAGAGAGAGAGAGAAACAGCATGAGAGGGGAGAAGGTCAGAGGGAGAAGCAGGCTCCCTGCTGAGCCGGGAGCCCCATGTGGGACTCGATCCCAGGACTCCGGGATCATGACCTGAGCCGAAGGCAGTCGCTTAATCAACTGAGCCACCCAGGCGCCCTTCAAATTGATTTTTATAAGCCTTTTAAGTAAAGCTTCTGAGAAACATATTCTGTAAGAGATGAGGGCTTTCCCAGGCCAGAGAGGTTTGCCATTGCCTGAGTTAAGACCAAAGGGAACTTAATCTACCTTGTTTATCTGGCATCATCAAGATTGAAGTATGACATATGTTTTCTAGACGATACAAGTTGACTCCATCAAGGACCAGGACTTCACATTTGAGAAAGAAACATGTCTAAAATGCCTTTTTGAGAGATGCATGAATCATGATAAACATTTGCTTTGCTACCAGTGAATGCAATTCTGTTTTTAGGTTGTTGCTTTTTCCTGAAGGTCGGAACTGTCCTTCTCCCACTGCTCTTGGGTCTACTTCTTTTAAGAACATTCTAGGGCCCCTGGCTGGCTCAGTTGGTAGAACATGTGACTCTTGATCTCGGGGTCATGGGTTCAAGCCCCATGTTGGGTGGGGAGCCTACTTAAAAAAAATTTTTTTTTAAAGACCACTTCATAGTTTGCTGCTACTTCTAACTTGCTTAAGACTGTGAAACAATCATGTTTCCTAGGATTGCGTGTCATGTAAGATCCAACAAGCTCTGAATGAAGGCCCAGGCTTTGTGACAACCTGTTTTCCTTTGAAGGTTCTAAGACACCACTTCTTTATTTCTAAATTTAAGGTAATTTTCCAGAAGGATGGGTCGTACAGGTCATACCTCCAGGTGCTAGTGTTAAGTGCATCTTAAGGAACATGTTTAAGAGTCAGTGCGAAGGGCTAGGTTCCATTTCACATGATGTGTGTGAATCTTGGCTCATTGTGGCAATCGTTGGTGAGTGAACTTTGGTTTACTGCAGAAGATGCAAAAGTGTTGGCAGGAGCTAAAGGCAGCACCAGATCATGGACAACAAACCAAGCGGGGAATAGTTATGGAGCACTAGTTATGTGTAAGGTTCAGTGTTGGTTCTGTGATCTGGGGTAAATTTTGTCATCAAGTAGGACCTTTGGTAGCATGTGTATTGTAACTGCAAGGGAAAAAGCAGCTCAACATGACCCTTGCCCAAAAGGGACATGCAAATTCATGAAGTTCATATTCCTTAAGCAAATGAAAGACATGAAGTAATTATGAACTCCAGGAAAGAAAAAATAACAAGAATGTAATCATAGTATACAGCGTGGCTTAACATCAAATAGTATTTACTTAGTCATAATACCTAAAATACTCAAAATGGATTAACCCCAAATTACAGTGCAGCTAATTGGGAGGGTGAGAGAGGCGAGGATGTTGGGAGAGAGGTGCCTGTAATTGATGAATTATGAGGTAACAGTATATTTGTGTTGTGTCACAATTTGGGGTAAATTAGAGGAAAAAAACACGAAAATAAATGTAGTTCCATCCGGTGAGGTGGGAGTGGCAAGGAACTGCTCTTCTTAGTGATAAACATTTTAGGCTGTTTTTGAACTTCGATAAGTTTTTAAGCTAAAAAATTAATTGAAAATCACATTCTGGACAGAACAAAAAATGGATTGAAAGCAAAAGATCAAGAGGGAATGATTCCTTGGGAGCGACAGTTGACAAAGCAAATTACAGAATATACTCAATGAGGATCAGATGAAACACGGGAGATAAAAGGCTCAGGACTGAGAGGTCCCTGGGAGGCATTCAGAGGAGAAAGGCTGCAAGCAGGAAGTCCACACACTCACAGCTGCTTCTAGGCCCCGGTGCTCACCCAGGAACAAAGCCACTTCTGTCTGAGGAAACCACAGTGAGGCAAGGCAGGGAGCAAAGAGCCTCTAATTGGGGTGGCGAATGAGCGGCCCCATGAACTCCAAATGCCTCCAGCAGGCTGGGGCACGCTTTTCCTCTCCTCTCTTCTTTGCCCACCAATCGATGGCCTCGCTCTCTCGCTCTTGCAGGCTCCTCCACAGGCATTGTCGGTCTCTTGGCCTTTCCCTCTGTTCTGGGCTGTGAGCCGTCTTTCTGCCTCTTTGCTGTTCCACCCTGAGCACCTGGCAGACCAATGTCCCAGGTCCTTACCTCACTCTCCTCTCCGTCAAATGCTTCCATCTGGGTTCTGTTTCCTCAGAATCAGCTTGGTGACTGGTCAACTAATCTGATAATCTGTTTATAAAATTGGTGGTAAAACAGAAGGCCAAATCAGCCTACCATGTTAATCCTCTCTTAACATTTCCAACTTAATAGTGCTTTTTGGAGCATCAGCTCAGAATTATTTATTTGGCAAAGTTGACAGTCAGCATCCAGAGGGGAGGGACTTGGGGTGGACATCTCCTGTTTCTCTGAAATTGTTCTATGTAAGAAACATCTGTGCATAAGGCTGGCTTTGATGCCCCCAGTTAAGGTTTTTGGGTATTGACCTTTCTCCCACCATTACCTTGTTCCCATGAAAATTCAGTCAGTTCTGCACTATTCTGTGCTTGTTCATAGGTAAGTTTTCTAAGACTGGTCACATGTGTGGCCTTTGTTTTTTTTTTAACTGGTACATGACCTCTTGAGGGCTGGCATCCTGTTGTCAACTGATATGATGTCTTTATTATCCTTTATTATCTACATATGTCCTCAATAACTCATTTCAGAGGCCTTGACTAAAATGTTAGCAGAGCCCTTTGGTAAGAAACCTGATCTGGTTATGAGACACAGTGTGGATAAGAAGGAAGACACCAGCCTGTTCTGTTCTAAAGAGAACTGAGAGAAACAAAGGGGACCCTCTTGGAGCTAAAGGGAAGGAGGCAGACCAAGGAGGCCAAGAACTGTGGTGCTCCCCAGCAGGGAGGGTCTTCTCCAATGTGGGGGACACATTGTGTTTCTAGGAGGTCAGGAACCCACATTTGGGGATTCAGTCATTTTAGAATATTCTTCTTTGCTTTGATTGTCCAAGTGGGGTTCATGAGAGGGATAAAGTATTGGGAAATGACCTGTTACACCTGTAATTCTCAACATCTCATTACATACACAGGGCAGAGTTGTTATAACACTGGACAAATCCACCCAAATATTTTTTGGCCTGTGTTTTGGTTTGTATGGTGATTTCAAAATGCCAGAAATGGTGAAGGCTAGCCTCCCTAGATGACCCAGGTTTTAAAATATTTACCTGCAAGGAAGAGCTCTGAGTGGATTAGAGATAGCTTGGAATGGCCATTACAGAAACTGGTCTTTAAAATAAATAAATAAATGCAAATAAACATTACTATATTTTAAAATATAAAAGCATGAAATACGCTCTCTTTTTATATAAAGTGTAGAAAAGCAAAAAGAAGAAAATAAAAACGCCCATATGAAATGGTGAAATTTTTCTTTTAATATTTATTTTTTTTATTTGAGAGAGAGGGACAAAGCTCATATATGCTAGCAAGGGGAGGGGGCGAGAGAGAATCCACAAGCAGACTCCCCACTGAGTGCGGAGCCTGATGTGGATGTCATGACCCTGAGATCATGACCTGAGTCGAAACCAAGAACCAGCAACCGACTCAGCCACTCAGGTACCCCTGAAATGGTGAAATTTAAAGGATTAAAGGAAACACTTTGTTAAACATTGTCAGGCATTTATACTTAAAGATACAGATATACTATACATATATTCATATGTATTTTTATGTATATGCACATGCATTTTAAACCATCATTGGGATTATACAGTATGTATTATTATAGAATTTGCTCTTTTACTCAGTACATTTATAGCCATCTTACTATGTCGATAAATAGTTATTTATTTTATCATTTCTCAAGTCTGAAGCACATTCTGTTGTGTAAATATGCCAAAATTTAACTAACTCCCTACTATTGGGTATTTGAGTTGTTTCTAGGTTTTAATTATTTTAAGTAATACATCATTTCACATTATTGAAATTTTGAGTTTTTGTTATTATGCCAAATATTATGCTTATTATTTTTTCACTGCTGTTTAAAGTCACCAAGGAACTTTCAGCCCTTGTTGGCAGGAGAGGAATAGGTCCAAAGAACTAAAGATCAGGAAGGAGTGGGGTTTAAGCTGGAAGAAAGTGACCTGAAGCTACAAAAGCTAGGGTATCCTATTAATAGAAGAACAATAAGCAATTTGATATTTAAGAAAAATAAAAAGATTTGGGGGCACCTGGGTGGCTCAGTTGGTTAAGCATCCAACTCTTGATTTCAGTTCAGGTCATGATCTCAGGGTTGTGAGATCAAGCTGAGCGTGGGCTCGGAGCTGGGTATAGAACCTGCTTGAGATTTTCTCTCTCCCTCTGCCCCACCTCTCCTCCCGTCTCTCTCCCTCTCTAAAAAGGAAGAAAAAGAAAAAGATTTCTACTAATTTAACAAATGAAAAATGCTTACATTTTATTTATTTATTTATTTATTTATTTATTTATTTATTTATTAAGATTTTATTTATTTATTTGACAGAGAGAGAGAGACAGCGAGAGAGGGAACCCAAGCAGGGGGAGTGGGAGAGGGAGAAGCAGGCTTCCCGCGGAGCAGGGAGCCCGATGTGGGGCTCCATCCCAGGACCCCGGGATCATGAACTGAGCCAAAGGCAGACGCTTAACGACTGAGCCACCCAGGTGCCCCTATTTATTTATTTATTTTTAAGATTTTTATTTATTTATTTGTGTGAGAGAGAGAGAACGTGAGCGACTGCATGCACACGGCGGGAGCGGCAAACAGAGGGATAAGCTGGCTCCCCACTGAGCAAGGAGCCCAATTTGGGACTGGACCCCAGGACCCCAGGATCATGACCTGTGCTGAAGGCAGACGCTCAACCAACTGAGCCATCCAGGCATCCTAAGATGCTTACATTTTAAAAAGCCATCTTCTTTTTGTTTTAATTTCCCACAGTTTTAAAAGAATTTATCACCAATTCTGAATGTTCTAAAAATAGAAAGCACAGGTGCGTGGTAAATGTTTTCTCATTCCTTTCCATTTCTCCTGTGAAAGACTGAACGCTATTTCAACTACCTCCAAATCCTCAACAAGTGGCAGCTTCCAGAGAAGCCAGGAAGATCCATGGGAAAAGTTTAAAGCCTTTAAAACTTAAGCTGAAGTGTGAATTTATTAAGAAAGGTGAACAAAAACAACAAACATGAATCGGTTCTCAAAGGGGGTGTACAGTCCCTGAAACTCTACAATCACACTGCCCAGTGTGGTAGCCACCAGCCACATGTGGCTACTGAACACTTAAAATGTAGTTAGGATGACTGGGAATGTAATTTTTAATTTAATTTTACTAATTTAAATTTAAAAACCAAATCAGTGTATTTCCCTATAAATATTATTTTGGTAGGGCTACGTTTCACTACCTACTGCATTGGGTCAGACATTTTCAGGGTGTATGTATTGGGTACATGTGTCATGCTTAGTGTCACACATAATATATAATCAAGTAGTTGGTGTCAACAGATTGCTGCAGTTCAAATTTTTTTTCTATGCTTTGAAGTAAAACAATAATGTGTTTATTTGGATGTTGTATGCAGATAGCATGAGTTACAGTAATACTCATAAAGTGAAATGCTTATTTAATTGTATTATAACTCAGTCATTTTTCTAGTTAAAATAAATGTGAATGAACTTTAAATTAAAAATGAAAGTGTATTACTGATGGAGAGTCAAGTGGAAATGCAGAAATAGTACAACAGCAAAGGAAAAAAAGATACTGAAGGAAGGTATGTTGTGTATTTCACAGTGAATGGCAGTTGCAATTTGCTGTGGCAGAGGAATGTAAAAAATCTGTTTTTTTGTGACAGAAATTATTTTTTAACATAATGAAGTGAACAATTTATGAAACTTGGCAAATGCATAGTGAATTTGATAAGAAGTTTCCTCTTTACAGTTAAAAAAATTGATGAGAGGAGACACCTAAAATCAGACTTTAATAAATTATTTAAAAATGAGGTTTTAAAAAATTATTTATTCATTTATTTTATTTAAATAGCCTCCATACCCAGCATGGAGCCCAATTCCGGGCTTGCACTCATGACCCTGAGATCAAGACCTGAGCTGAGATCAAGAGTCAGTCATCCAACTGACAGCCACCCAACTGCTCCTAAAAATGAGTTTAAGATGATCTGAGCTATAACTTTAGCCAGCTCATAAAACTACTTACACTCTTGAACACATATAAATGCACACCACACACACATGATTTAGATGGAGAGATGGTAAAAGAAGTTATTATTGCAGTGATGGAAATTTTGATAGGAAATTATAAGGAAAAGACTAAAAAAGATAGTTTACAAAAAGTGAAAAATCTTCAATTACGGTACCAAAATAACTGCCCAAACATGACTGTTTTAACAATATAAAATATCAATTGATTCAAAATTGTAAAAATTGTAAAAATTTTTCTTTAGTTTTGGGTACCTTGAGAGACTTTGCCCAATTAATACTTTAGTTACATTATCTCTCAAAGAAATACTGTCAATTGGTGACCTAAAATTAAACTCATGATGTACATAATTTTTTAATCTTTTACAATTGTCAAAGAACAGTTTCAGTTAGATTTGAAAAAATTATTTTTTGTCATAATGGATGGTGCTTCAACTGTATCAGATCAAAAATT
The DNA here is from genome assembly GCF_003265705.2 of Callorhinus ursinus. Lineage (NCBI taxonomy): Eukaryota > Metazoa > Chordata > Mammalia > Carnivora > Otariidae > Callorhinus > Callorhinus ursinus. Next base: position 1,739,366 of record NW_027397131.1, read on the forward strand.
CAAATTTAACTGGAATTTTAAAACAAGTGACTGATGTTTCCCTTATATGACATATATGATATATAGAAAACCTTTGTGCTCATTTTGCTAAAACAAAACCTGTGACAGTGTTATGGTTATAGTTAAAATCCTTTAATATACATGTGCAAATGCTATGAATCATCAGCAGTTTATGGAACCGTTGAAAGAAAGAGTAGACAATGAATTTAATGATCTTGTGTTCTTTGCCAGGGCTCATTGGTTGAGTTGTGGAAGAGTTTTACAGTCCTACTATATAGTCAACTCTGATTTTCTTGGAACAGAAGATGCAAATGACAGTATAATTTACATTTTCCAACTGATATCACACTGCATATGAGTGAGTTAAATTTGAAACTAGCTCCAAGGAAAAGGAAAAAGTTATTTGTGACCTAGCTAGACAGAACAATTATGTCAAAATGGAAACTTTTCCCAATAAAATTAATAATGATTTTACACATTTTTATAACATGAATCAATATGAAGAGCATTTTCATGAAAATCGGCTGCCCACAGTACAAGGGAGATTTGAATACTTTGTTGATATTGATAAATTAAAATTGTATTTCAATTTATTAAATATGTTTTTGAGTTTCACGTTAATAATCATGAGTGGACACAGGAGACGTGAATTTACTTAACTTGGATAGATGTAGTTTTAAAACTCTTATGCTTTTGCTTCAAAGTCAAATCAAATTTTCTTTAAAAAAGAACCAGTTTTGGGGTACCTGGCTGGCTCGGTTGGTAGAGCATGCAATTCTTGATCTTGAGGTTGTGAGTTTGAGCCCCAGGTTGGGTGTAGAGATTACTTAAAAATAAGAAAATCTTTAAAAAAAAGTATCAGTTTTATCAATTTGGATATGAATATTAAAGGGAATTGATTTTTGGATAATTGATTAATGGTTGGAAAACTTTTAAGTATGTTTAGAACAACTTGGGAACAGGGATTTATTTTTTAACTGTAAATTTTATGAAAGTATTTCTGAGCATATACATTGAGATAGTCTGTAAATATAAAATTATTTATACTGGATTTTGAAGACTTAGTGAAAATACAAGAATGTAAAAATCTCAATAATAATATTTATGTTGATTACATGTTGAAATTATATTATTTTGAATATGCTGGCTTAAATAAATTTTATTAAAATTAATTTCATCTATTTCTTTTTTAGCCTTTTTATTGTGGTAACTGGCAAATTTAAAATTACACATGTTGTTTGCATTACATTTCTGTTGCATAGGACTTGCCGCAAAGTTCTAGCATTATGGATTTTGTCAAATAGTTCCAAAACCCCAAAGGTATCAGTTATCAGTATACGCAGTATACTCAGATCAAGGCCAATTGTCATGAAATGGCAAGTTGTTTGTAAGCCACTGACCCACTCACATCCTCTCCCCATTGTAAACTAGGGGGTATGTTTGTAAGTCTGTGGCCAGTCTGTGGCTCTGGAACTAAATTTTCTTGAGAACTTTGCCTGTTCATGGAGGAACTGCACCAGTGATCTTGGACTGGTTATCACCTACGTCAATCAAATGAGGTAAACTCTGACTGGGAGGATGACCAGAAATCAAATCCCGTAGGATTTGTCAGTCAGTATTTGATATGTTCACCTGTGCCTGAAAACAAATGGATTCATAGTGCCAAGGCCTCTGTGAGATAAGCCAACAGCTGAAGTCATTGTCTGAGTTCCTGAGAACTGGTTAAGAAGAGATTGCCACAGAGGAAAAAATAATCTGGAAGTCACCTCCTTTGTCCCCTACCCACTTTTCCTATACTGTTTCCATGTCTGCACTGATGGTAGTTTTGGGGTATTTGTGATAGTAATGCCCTGTGATATAAAAAAGCAATTATTGGACTTAAATTGGAAGATTCAGGTGAGAGGTCCTATTTGTGGTTTACTAAATAAATGACTTTGGGTAAAACACATAGTCTCAGTTTTCTGTTCTGGATAAGATCCGATGATCTAGAAGACATCTTCTAGAATCAAAGTTTTGTGTTTCTAAGTTGTTCTGGCATAGCTAAGACATGAAGCCCAAACGAGGTAAATGCACTTAAAATCACAATACCATTCTGAGAATGGGGATCAAAGAGCCACTATTTTCTTTCTTTTTCATCTGAGGAAGACAAGTGTGGAATAGTATCTTTGTGCAATATTCTATTTACAGAAAGTCACTATTACATTGTAGAATTTCAAGCAGCTGCTTTTTTTTTTTTTTTTTTTTTTTTTAAGTAGGCTCCACGCCCAGCACAGAGCCCAGTGCGGGGCTTGAACTCACAACCCTGAGATCAAGACCTGAGCTGAGATCAAGAATCAGAAGTCCAACTGATTGAGCCACCAGGTGCCCCGAGCTGCTTAATATTTTTGTCTTAGCAGGAAGAAAGTAGCAAGAAGGAAGATTTAAGAATGCTGTTACATTTCTAATTTTGCTCTTATAATAAGCGGGGGACCCTAAAAATGAAAAGCTGTGTGTATAATAGCATTACAGAAAAAAATGGCCAAGGAATCCTTTCATCTTCTCATTTGACAAAGCCTTCAAATGTTAGTCTGAACTAACTTCTAGTGGTATTAGAAGTGGAAACTAGCTCTCCAGGGTAGATAATTTTTATGCTAATTTCCTGCACCTCAATGTACACAGTTATTATAAGGCCTGCGAATGATCCATTCACTGAATGAAGAAAAATTATTCCAAATGATTATTGATGAGTTAATCAAGATAACCATGTCAACTTTCTTTATCCATTAGTGGTAACATCTACAGTATTTCACAATCATAATAAGAGCCAAATGCTAATGGGCGAGGTAATCAAACCTTAATGAAGAACAGTGAAAAATTTGCTTTTTAAAATAGTTTACAGTTTTCCTAATCACTGAAGTGGTCAGTTAGTCCCACGATTCTTCATATTTCATAATGTATGCTTGCAAATTTTTTCTTCATTGAAAAATAGTTGGATTTTCCTAATGTACGCGTGGAAATAAATGGAGAGGGATTCCTCTTTTTAAATGAATGCATATTTTAAAAGTTATTCATATTGCAACGGTGGCCTAAAATGGGGGAAATCTCCATTCAGTTAAAAACTCACAATTACACTTTTATCCTTTTCCTCCTGTCTTTATCCTTTCACTTGAATTTGGTAATTTTATTATTATAAGCTCAGATAAGTTTGGACTTGCAGCTTTATTATAATTATTTATTATATTTATTGATTGATTCTGACATCCCATGTACTGTCATGTTGATCTGAGAACCTGCCACCCGCAACCCACTTTTGAAAAAAGCCATTTAAAATCCTTATACTTTATATCATATGGCCTTATTACCCCAGCACCATTAACAAAATACCCTAGGGAGTAGCAACTGACTCAAAGACACTCATATATCTATGCTTGGCCTGTGACCCATCAGATAGCTGGACACAACTGCTCTGCCTCAAAAGATACACTACCGAATATGGACAGGGCAACACAATCAGAGTCTTTGGGCATCTGACTGTGAGAGATAACAAGAGATCTAAGAGACAGTGGAGTTGAGAGAGAAAGCAGTGCACAGGATCCATGAGGAGAAGTTTTCAATAAACAGAAGCCATGAGGCAGATTTGGAGTAGGGAGTCAGGAGCCAGCAGGAGAAGCAAATCTTTAAGCCAGGAGTCTGGCAGTGTGGGTCTTCTGATGGCACCACTCTGACAGCAGCTGTTGGATCAAGAGAGTTGCTACTGGATGATGAGATCTAGTGTTGCATCCTGAAGGAACTTCTGATTCTCTGTAGAATTTGGTGATGGCTGTGGTTTTCAAAATGTTGCCCATGATTTCCTAGAGGTCCAAGAAGCTATGTAGGGGCCTCCACAAGGGAAGAGGGAGTGCCAAATGGACAGGACCCTTCCCCACCTCCAGCATCAGCTGCAATAGTGCTCTTTGTTCTGTTTTGAATATTTTTTTCCACATGAAATTTCTGAAGGAAGGAAACTTCTAAAGGAAGAGCTCTACTACAGTTAAAAGTTATTTAAAAATCATGTCTTTTCAAAGATTCACAATTTGCAAATTACAGAAAATCCACTTTAACTTTTGTCGAACATCATCCTAAAATATGAGACTAAGAGGCTTATTTTTATCCTTCCAGAATCTTCTCCCCCATGCATTTGTTTTAAACCACAAACATTTTGTGATGAAATGTGAATTGCATACATCTATAACTCTTTTGTCATTTTGTTCTAGCAGGTAATTTTAAGATTTTATTTATTCATTTGACAGAGAGAGAGAGAGAGTGAGAGAGAGAGCATACACAAGCAGGGGGAGCGGCAGGCAGAGCGAGAGGGAGAAGTAGGCTCCCCGCTGAGCAAGGATCCCAAGGCGGGACTTGATCCCAGGATGCTGGGATCATGACCTGAGCCGAAAGCAGATGCTTAATGGACTGAGCCATGCAGGCGCCCCTCTACCAGGTAATTTTTAAAGCTACTACGTCATTTACTCTTCAGTGTGACTTGGCGGTAATTCCCAAACCTGGCTGATGATGAGAATCATCTAGGAAGCTTTATAAATAGGAGATCCCCGGGCCTCACCTTTCATTTACATGCATACCTTTGCTTGTAAGCTCCTGGGGAAATCTGTATTTCTAAAGCTCCCCAGATAATTCTGATTCTCAATCAAGTTTTAGCACTACTAAATTAGACCAAATAGGTACTGTTGGCATAATGGGGGATGGGGCTGGGGAGGGAAATAGGCAGGTCAGATGAAGTGTGATTCTAATAGAAAAAAAATTCTCCTAATTCACAATTTGATCTAGAATTGGTCTGGGGGGCATTCATCTAGTAGAAGCGTTCTTATTCTGTGCTCTTAAAACTAGTAGTTTGTGAGTTAAATTAAAAAGTTAGAGCAAGGAATAATAATACTGGCATACACTTTTGTTATTTCATTTAAATTTAAAATGTTATAAGTGTACACTCTTGGGCAATCTTCCATGCAGAGTCATGGCCTCATCTTTGGCCTTATGTCCTTGCTTATGCAGTTTCCTGTCATCTTTCTTGCATAAACTTCATCTATTTTTCAAGTCTCATTATCCCTAAAGTGGGTTCTTTAAGGAATTTATAGACATTTGCAAAGCTGTGTGATGAGTAAAGAATTCTTTCAGAATCTGTAATTTTATGAAAAACTTCTAAAATTTTATACTTATCAATTCAAACAAATAAATTTTTATAGAAACAATACTTTTTGCACTCATAGTGTACTTACATGGGTTTATATAATACTTGATTAAATTTCAAAAGTCAAGGAACAAATAGGGCCCGCATGAATAGATTTGAGAACAATTACAATCGACTCTCAGTAAGGAGACAACTTAATTGGAAGTGCATGCTGCAGAGTTGTCTAGAGTTCCAAGTAGCCAGCATGTTCTGGTCATCAGTCAGTTTTTATCGAGGAAATGGAGATCATTAGTTAATTTGGTGGGCTGGTTAAGTAGAGGTTGGTTAAAACAACTTCTACAGTAGTTTCCCCTCATTCACAGGGGATACGTTCTAAGACCCTCAGTGGATGCCTGAAACTGCAGGCAGCATGAACCCTACCTATACTATGTTTTGTCCTATACATATGTACTTATGATAGTTTAATTTATAAATTAGGCACAGTAAGATATTAACAACAGTAACTAATAATAAAATAGGACCCTTATAATGATATGCTGTAATAATAGTTATGTGAATGTGGTCTCTCTCTCTCTCTCCAGATATCTTATTGTACTGGACTCACCCTTCTTCTTGTGATGATGTGAGATGATAAAATGCCCACGTGATGAGGTGGAATGAAGTGAATGATGTAGGCATGGTGATGTAATGTTAGGCTACTAGTGACCTTCTGGTAATACCTCAGAAGGAGGATCATCTGCTTCTGGACCTTAGTTGATGAAACTACGGAAAGTGAATCTGCGGATAAGGGGGGCTTACATTGCTCTGTAGATATATGGAATAAAGGTTTATGGAGTTAAAGTTAAATGGATACTGGATTTTAACTATCTACTTTATGAAATATGCTTCCCTTTAAGGCCTCAAGCTCTGTTTCTGACATACTAAATTTATATATATATATATATATATATATATATATTTTTTTTTTTACTAAGCACAAAACTGTGATAATAGCCAATGACTTGGACAGATTCCTCCTCTGTGGCTTAGCTAGAATTATGTTTTATTATATTGAAAATATACTTTATGCAGTCTGGTGAAGTCAAAGCTCGGAAGTAATTGAAAGAATGGGAGAAAGCCAATCTGAGGTTGTAAAATAAATGGATTTTTAAAACACAGCAATGCCATTTATTATTTTAAATTAGTCTACACTAACCTAAGAGTTTTGTTTCTAATAAAGAGTCTCAATGATTTGATGGTCACATATCAATTGTTGGTATGTAAACTGTTGAAGAATGAAGAAGCAGGTCTTATACTTAACACTTAATAAATATTTAATGAATGAATGATTAAAGAATGTGGGTGCTTCCAGAGTGTTGAAAAGTTATTCTTAATCTTCATCTCTATAATTTCTAAAATGTTAATTTGTTTACTAAATTAGATTTCTTAAAATGGTTTCCTGGCCTTCTTTCAGAGTTGTGGCACCTGGTGTTTTATTTTCCTGGAAAGCACATTATGACATATGGTGGAGTGATTAATAAGAGCATGAATTCTGGAGTCAAATGGACTTCACATCACAGTTCTACCACTTACTCATTGAAATATTGGGCATGGAAGCTTGACCTCACTTTGGGAGTAGTAATAATTCATATTTCATAGACTTCTTATGAGGATTAAAAGTGATAGATAATATTTGTTAATAATAGATCATTAAAAGAAAAGCCTGCTGGGTTTTATTGTATTTGTGTTTAATTTGTAGAACAATTGTGGGAAAATTTATCTGAACAATACTGAGACTTCTGACCTACAAACAAGTTATAACCCTCCATTTATTTGTCTTCTTTAATTTCTTTCCATGATGTTTTATATTTTTTAATATACATGATTGGTTTTTGGATGTTAAACCAACCCTGCTTTCCTGGGATAAACTCCAGTAGTTTTTGTCTGGATTTGGTATCAGAGTAATATTAGTCTTGCAGAATAAATTAAGATATAGTCCCTCATCTTCAATTTTCTGTAAGAGTTTATGTAAAATTGGTATAATTTCTTCCTTAAAGGTTTGATAGAATTCACTAGTGAAGCTACCTGGGCCTGAAGTTTTCTCTTTGAGAAAAGCTTAAACTACAAATTTAATTTTAAATAGTTTTAGGGATTTTCTGATTATTTTTCTTGAGTAAGTTATGGGAGTTTGTATCTTTCAAGGAATTTGTGCAATTTTATTGTTGAATTTGTAGGCATAAAATTGTTCAAGCTATTCCCTTACTATCTTTTTAGCATCTGTAAAGTCTGTAGTGATGTCACTTTTCTCATTCCTGACATTGATGATTTGTGTCTTTCTTTTTTTTCCTTATCAGTCAGGCAGGAGATTTAAAAATGTTATTGATTTTTCTCAAAGAACCAGCTTTCATTGTTTGTTTTCTACTTCATTTAATTCTGTTCTGATTTTATTTCTTTCTGTTTAATTTAGGTTCAATTATTTTTTCTAGCTCTTTAATGTGAAAACTTAGGTTATTGATTTAAGACCTTTTAAAATTACTAATTTGGGCATTTTATGCACTATGTTTCCTCCTAAGTACTGTGTTATCAGTAGTCCACAAATTTTGTTGTGTTTTTCATTTGCATGTAATTGAAAATATGTTATATATTTTTCCTTGTGATTTCTTCTTTGACTCATGAGATATTTAAAGAGAGTTCTTTAGTTTTCAAATACCTGGGAATTTCCAAGACAGCTTTCTGTTATTAATTTCAAATGTAATTCCATTATGGTCAGAGATTATACTTTGAATACTTGAATCCTTTAAAATTTATTGAAACCTCTGTATGGTCCAAATATGATGTATCTTGGTAAACATTCCATAGGCACTTGAAAAATATGTATGTTCAGGGCACCGGGGTGGTTCAGTTGGTTAAGAGTCCGACTCTTGCTTTCTGCTCAGGTCATGAGCTCAGGGTCCTGGGATTGAGCCCTGGATTGGGCTCCATGTTCCACAGGGAATGTGCTTGAGATTCTCTCTCTCTACATATACCCCCCCCACGTGTTTTCTCTCTCTCTCTTTCTCAAATAAATAAATACATCTTAAAAAAAAAAGAAAAACATGTATGTTCTTCTGTGTTTTCGAAATTTCTATAAATGTCAGTTATGTCATGTTGGTTCATAGTGCTGTCAGTCTTACATATCAGAGGTCCAGAGGTCTGTAAACTTTCTCTGTAAAGGGCCAGGTAGTAAATATTTTCATTTTCGTGAGCCATACATTCTCTGTCACCACTACTGATATCTGGAGTTGTAGCACGAAAATACATAAATGGATGTTGCTGTATTTGACCCACCATGAAATGGATTTGGTCCAAAGACTCGTTTGCTGACACCTAGTCTATATCCTTACTGATTTTTAGTCTACTTGTTCTATCAATTACTGAGTTACGGGTGTTTAGGTCCAGCTATAATTGTAGATTTCTTCTTTAAGTTGTACCAGCTTTTGTTTCACATAATTTGAAACTCTGTTATTAGATGCATAAATGTTTAGGATTATTATATCTTCATGATAAATTAACTCCTTTATAATTAGGAAAGACCATCTTTATCCCTGGCAATATTCTTTGGTCTGAAATTTACTTTGTCTATTGTGAATATAGCCACTCCAGCTTTCTTATAATTTGTGTAAGCATGGTATATTTTTCCCCACACTTTCTCAGAGCATCTGTTCTTAGGTCAGGCTCATTTCCTCCTCCGCCAGGAGGTGAGCCACCTGTGTCTGCCTGGAGATAAGCCTGAGGTTGTCCACTTCTACCAGTGCCTGGTTGGGTAAGTCTGATTTACTCAGATGAATTAGGAAACCATTGTGGCTGCCCATTTAATTCACACTTCCAAGACTAGTTTAATCAGCAAAAAAATCCAGATAGACTCCAGTGTTTATATTTCCAACCACTCAAAATTTGGGGAAAGAGAGAGGTGTTTTTAACTGGCTTGCTCAAAGTCCTATAGTAGTATGGTGTGGAGAAAGGGGATATTGCTTGGATACCAGCTTTTGTTGTCTCATAATGTGCTGACTCTGAACATTGTACTGGCCCCACAGATTGTTTAGCAAGAAGCAGAGCATCTTAATGCTGCCCATTTGGAAGTAGCAAAAATTTTAAAATGCTGCTTTCTATTAACAAGTCATTTTTGCAAATGTTTTGTTTATCAAGTAAGACAAGCAGCATTTCCCTATCCCCACATTATACTCTATCACTGTCCCATTCCTGTCTCTGACTTTCACTGCACTCAAAGCTGACTCTGAGATCCAGGAAGGATGGGAGGCACAATAACCACTCAGAGAGGAGGTGACCCTGAGGAATGAGGTAAAGAGGAGTGGGGTTCATCGTCCCTGGTAAGAAGGAACACCAGAAAGTTTAATGTTTTTTTTAGTCATGTTAAAATGAAGAACACTTTAATCTGAAAGCCAAAACAGCTCTGTCAGATATGTCACCTGTCTTCAAGGGCAAGCTGGCTGGACAACCTTCCCTGTATTATGGTCAGGTCCAATCACTTGGCTCCAAAGTCACATCTTGAAGCCTGTGATCTTGTTTACTTGACATTTCCTAGGGATGATTCTAAAAACTATTTTGGGACAAAACAGATCAAATGTCCAAAGATGGTGACAAGGCCCTGAACCTTCTGGAGAGAACTAGTAGCACCAACTCAGGTCTCTCCCCGTGACCTGCTCCCTGACAGGCAACCATAACTTATGCCTTAGATATTTATTAAAGGACCTATTGAGGTCCATTTCTTCATACACCTCTGCGGAATTTCTAAGAATTTGTGCAACTTATAAAATTATAGGAATTCTCATCTGGGTGCTTCACCTCAGCCTCATCACATAAGTGGCCATTCTAGGTTTTGTGTTTCTACATCTTAAAGATGATTTAAATATCTAGCTGTGTAGAAATTTAAATATCTCTTAATGAGGCAATCTGTATGAACTTGTAAGCAGAGACTTTGGTTCAATGTTAACTACTTTTCAATTACAAGTGAAGTGAAAGTTTTGCAAATGACTGGCTCCATGGAAGATGTCAGCTTTAAATTCCCTAAAAAGAAAAGTCCTCCAAGCTTGTACAAGGCCAAGTGCACCCCACACCTTTATAGCTGAGGGATCTCAACCTGTTCAATATGCTTAAAGAGAAAATAGTGAAATATGAGTTGACAAGAGGAGAACATCCACAAAGGGGGAAGGAGCACAGAGAGAAATCAGTCAGAACCTCAGAGGAAGGAGCTGTGCTGGGTGTCACACTGTGTTAAGTGTTAACTAGCTCTTACTATGACATTACGAATCTGATATGATTTGGAAAGACAGTAGGGCAAAATGGACAGAAAATTTATTCTAGCCTAACATTCTTCTTATTCCATATAGCAAGTGGCTTATTATCAGAGTTTATTTCTCCTCAAACATAGTTTCTATATGGCCAGTTGGTTTTGTTTTGCCCCATGGCCCCTGCCTGGCTCTTACCCTATCCTGCTACCTGGCACTCAGGGACCAAAGGAAAGAGAATGATGGTCCTAGCAAATAATAGTAAGTCGATTCCAGTAAAACAGTTCAAAGAAGGGTCTCGTGAAAATGGATCCATAGAGGATTCATTTTTATATGAGAAAAGTACCATGCATAGGATAGGTGTTGGCTACTTGTGTTTTCCAAAAACAAATAGCTTAATAGGGCTATTAAAAGGCAATGCTGAACTCAACCCCTTATTGAGGTCAGGATCAGCGAGGTGAGACATTTGTAAAGAGTGGAAGGAAGATCATACTGTCTAAGACTATAGACTGCTCTTTCTCACCTTTCAGAGCTGTAAGCTACTGCCCTTTGCTGGTGCGGGTAGGGGAGTGGGTGTTTGCAGGTAGTTTCAGGGGGTCAAGGAACCTCCAAGGGAGAGAAGCAAGAAAAGCTGTTTAGAGCCATGTGGGGAAGAGACATGATGAGATACTGGAGGATCTCTGCTTTTTGTTTTAGTGTATCCCGCATTAGAGAGCTGACAGGGACTTAGGACGGAAGTCCCAATCTGGAATCAAGTGTGTAGATTTGACTCAAACTTTGCCTGTGTCAAATCTCTTAGGAGATATAAATATATATAAAATTATATTTATGAATGATTTGTTAATTATTAAATCTAATTATATATACCTAAATTAATTTAAGTATATATTTAAATTAAAAAAGTATATATATACATATAATGGAAGAAATCCATCCTATATAATCAGGAGACAGAACACAAATAGATGAGAGCCCCCAGCATAAGGGAACTCTAAAAGTACTCCTAAATCTAAATTCCCTCCCTTCCACCCCCGCTGAGACTCAGGCCCAGCAAATAGCAAGGTGCAAAGGTGTTGACTGTAGGCAGTTAACAAGTCCACTAGTGTTTCTACATTACTCACTCTTAGTCACCAGGCATTCACTAAGCATCCACTGTGAGCATGAACAAGACGATGGGCTGTTAGTTTGTGTCATTCCCTTATGTGCCTGCCCTCTTCAGCTGTTCCTGCTTCCAACATCTATGTCATGTTCTTGTAGCTCCTGACAATGCAACTGGGTTGGGTACTAACAAAGAAGGCCAGAATGAGCTCAAGGGTATTGCATTATTGCTGGAAGAGTGTTCCCATTAATAAAAGCGGGCATTGTGTAATGTCATTCACATATTACTGTACAAGAGATGATGCAATGTAATACTGGCCCTTGATTCACCCGGAGCTTAATGGGAGAAATGAGACTGGGCATTTCAAATCCTTGAATTTTTACCACTGAGAATCATAAAATATTAGAGCTGGAAGGGACTTTAGGGAATATCTCACCCATCCTCCTTTGTTTTACCAATGGGGAGTCTGAGGCTTATGTTATTCTTCATTGAATATACCAACTGGAATCTGTCCAAAGTGCCTGCTTCCACTCACAACTGCAATGTTTGAAAACAGATTGGGTCCTGTGCCATCTGCTACCCCCATCCCCCCACCTTGGTAGGCTGGAAGACTAAGAATCTAGAATAGTTCCAAGGTGTCTAATGTACTTCATCTACATTATAGTATGCTGGTTCCAGAAATTCTCTCCCTGAGGGTAGAGTGATGTGGGATAAAGGTAGGGAAAATAAAAATAATCCTTGTTTTCTTATAATTTCATCTGATTCATCGCTGCATCAGGGTGAGCCTTCTAATCTTAGATCTTAGATCTGTAGGGCATGGGCCCAGCCTTCCTTGTTTGATACAGAACTATGAAGGTTGTCCAGCTTTGGTAGCAATCTCAAAGGTATGTTTGTGTTGGATGATTTAAAAAATGACATAGCCTTCATTGGAGCTTGCACCTGTGTGTTTGTCTACCTTCTGCCACCTCTCCTTAATAGGGGAAGCAGGTAGGGATAGTCTACCATTTAGAATGAGTTCAGGCTACATAGTCTATACAGCATCAAGATGTGGATGATGTAGTTCTCAAGTCACTTTTTGCCTTAATTATTTGTGTAATTGTGAGATGGGTTACAAGAAGCTTCCCTAAGAATTATTCTTGGCTTTGGCAGGCTTTATTCAATGGAAACATGTTTGGCTTTGTGTAAATTGGCCTAAGAGAAAAGTCATAGACAACATCATTTTTCTCTAGAAAAATTTTCAACTAAGGTGTACTGTAAATATATTGGCTACACAGAATCAAATGAATCTATTGACCCAGGGTTGGCCATTACCTGCTTACAAGTGACTTGTAGCCAAAGACATATTTGCCTATGATCAAGATGCTTAGCAGGACTTCTGAGAATACCACAAGGGAGACTGGAAATTAGCAGAGTTTGCTTCTGTTTTTGGGAAGGCCCTCCTATGTTTACATAATACAAAACTTTGGAAATAGAAAATCCTGGCCAGAAAGTTAGAGGCCAAGAGAAGAAATAGAAATTAAATGAAATGCTTCCTCTTGCCTCCCCCTCAATCCTGTAAAAATAGACATAGACTTCCTTTTCCACTTACAGAAGGAAGAGCACTGCTTTGCAGTTAGAGCTGAGCTGTGAGGTTGAGGCAATCTGAGTGTTGACAGCTCTGAGTTATGGTCTCCCTGAGTTGAAACCCCATCCCCAAGAGGGTCTTTGGATTGGAAAATAGTGTGACCTCCTGGGCTGTGCATCAGAGTAGGAGGCACTCGACTTAATGCCAGAACATAATTTTTTGGCAAACCACAGAATTTAGCTAGACTCTTCTACTCACCAGAAGTTGGGTGTTGAAACTCATCCCTGCCACTCACCACAGAGAGAGTAAAGACCATCAGAATGGTCTTCTGAAGGATCTGTAGGTTCAAGAGAGAAGACGAAGTTTTATTTCCTTCATTCACTTACTTAATAAACATTTATTCAACCCCTACCTCTCCTAATCTGTACAGTTTGCTATGTTTGTGGAGAATGGAATATGAAATGACCAAGTCTTGGCCCTTCATGATCTTTCATGGTAGTCAGGGAGGTAAGATAGACCGACAAATAATGGTAATAAAAAGTGGAATGTAACAAGCCCCTGTAGAAAGATAGGAATGAAAAGTTACAGGAATTCAGGGTTGAGAAAGATCTGGCTGAGCTGGGGAGAGCAGGGAAGGCTTCATGGTGGAGAAGAAAGCAGGCATGGTGAAGAGAAGCATGCCAGGTGGTGAATATCATGTGAAAAGACATTAAGGCCAAAAAGCATGGAAGTATGTTTGGGACATAGTGAGTCCTCCAGCTGGAGGCAATGTAGAGGGTGAGATGAGAGTAATAGGAGGGAAGGTTTTAAATGCCAGGCAAGAGGTCTGGACTGCAAGGCAAGAGAGCAATGAAGAACCACTGCAGAAATGAACCATGCTGTAGAAAAAAATTATCTGGCAGGTGGGTTTAGGAGTGAAAAACAGGAAGGAGGAGTGATTCAGGGAACTATTACAACAGTCCAGACCACAGAAAATGAAAACCTGAATGGGGGACAGGGAGGGAGAGAGAGAGAGAGAGAGAGAGAGAAGCAGTAAAAACAAAGGGAGAAGGCACATATAGGAGACAATGTGGGATAAATGGTAATTGATTAGATGTGGGGCAGTTAAGACAGAATACACTGTCAATGATGGCTTTGAGGATTTTTAGCTTGTTTGCAATTCCTTCTGGGTTATGATCAAATCATTTCTGTTTGGGAGGAAGGCTTAAGAGAAAACTGATTGTCACAAAGAATATGTTGAGGACTCCTACCTGGCAGAAATAACAATCTCCAAAGAAATAATTCCATAATACCTGAAGAACAGCCTCAAAGAATGCACTGAGGACCACACTGTAGAGGGGCTTTCCCGAGGGTGATGGATACAGAGGAGGTACAAGGCAGAAGACCAGCCCTCAGAAAACTTACAGTAGGGAGGCAAGAATAATGCAAAGACATAACACAGCAGAATGGCATAGTGCAGGCTGTGAATTATACAGACATTTAGAAGAGAAGGAGAGCAGTGGAGGGGTGAGGCTTCGCGGAGGAAACGGAACATGAGGTATTGTTATGGCTGGGATTTGGGAGGGTGGAAGACAGCTGGGCAGGAGAAAAAAGCAAACAAAGGCAGAGTTTCAGGAGGGAACTGTGGCGTTTATGAGGAAGCAAAGAGGCTGAACTGGACATCTCTTCTTGCAGAACTTAGCAAAGTTCCCAAAGTTGCTTCTCTGGGAGGTATGAAGCGTACACCAGAAAGGAGATACCAGCTCAGTGGACTACCTATATCAGTGGTGGACAATATTTGCATAGTTATAATGTGAACACTGCTATTAACTGAATGATGTTATAATATTGCTCTTTTGGGGTGATGAGAGAAGGAAAGCTGGATATGTATGTATAAAATAGCAAAGTTCCTATCTTCTTTGGCAGGAAACCAATAAATAATGCTTAACATTAATAAATCAAGAAAAAGCATGGTAAACATATTGCTTCCCAATATAGCAGTGCCTGTGAGAAGGAAGGGCTCAATGGATTGAAGGTGGTTGCCTCTGGGGAGGAAGGGGACAGGGCTGAAGCGGGTTGGGGGACTGCTAATTGTAATCATACCATGTGAATTTAAAAACCGTGCAAGTACAGTCTGACAGTTTTGGACAAAAAGAAAAATTAAAATTTCAATGTCTGCTACTTGTTCAGGGGAACAGTCTAGTGGGCGATGATTTGAGTGACTAACGGGACACTTGGATCCATTTTGCTGCCTTTGATGGAGACCCCAGAGTGGCTTTCAGGGAGCCTTTTTATCAGGAAATAGCAAGGTGCCAATAACAATGATAAATGTGAGAAAATGATAACATTGAATCAATCTTAGTTCTTATACTCATGGTCTGGGCCTTGAGTTCCTAATTCTCTTGTCTGCTCCCACTTCTCTGGCCTGAATTTGATTGTTTATCCTAGATGGTCCATCCCCTAAGGGGGGAAAAAAAAAGTGGAACAGAGCACAGAAAATACCACAAGCAGATAATCTGCTTTTCTGGGGATCCCCCAAGTTGGGGGAACCTATTTCAGTGAGCACTGGTTCCGCGAAAGAGTGATTCTTCTCTCTCCAGACTAAGAACAATCAACAGAGTTCTCGATTTATTTTGAACGTAACCTCTTCCAGCTTCTTTCTTGCTCTCTACTCAACTCCCCTCTGAAAAAGAGAAAGGCCTTTAACCTCTCCAGATCTGGGAGAGACAATCACAGAGGTCCCCCACAGTGGCATACCTGGAAATTCATATCCTGTTCTGCACCTGTATTTGGAGGTTTCCAAATCATTCTTTATTTTGGAGATTTCAAAACTAAAGCATGCAGCCCCATCAGAGCTGAATTATCAGTCCCGGGAGGACATCTGTGAAAGATGTTCTCACACGTCCTGGTCCTCATCATTTCCTGGCAACCCTTTCCTTTAACAAGTCCCTGCTCTCAATACTAAGTTTCTGCTGAGAAAAGCAAAAGATGGCCTTTTCCTTTTTTCTCTCCCTCTTCCTTCTGCTTGCAGCAACACAGCTTCAAGCCCATGCTCTGGGGCTTTAGAGTTTACAAAGGACCTTTGTCTCAATCGGAGACCTCAGAAATGGGGCCTCTGATAGGCTGGCATGTTACTCGTGAGAGCCCCAGGCCAAATTGCTTTATCTGGCTTTTTCATAGCCAACAATCAGTGATAAATGGGACATAAATATTCAGTAATAACTAATAAAAGCCCACACTTCTTTCTCAGTCTTTGGGAACCCCCATTTCTGAATGCTATCCGCTTTTATCACAGAGAGGTGCCAAGAGTTTAGGAACCAAACTGGTATTGGAGGCTGGGTCTTACCCAGGGGCGTTTTGCTGGCTCTCCTGTGTCTCTCCTCACTTGTACTTGAGGTTTGGTGGAATTAGGACAGAATTTTCCCATCTGCCCCCAAATGACAAGCATTTTTCTTTGTTCTGTTTTCTGGTTCTTCAGCTGAGTGAGCAAAGGAAGGAGCGCCAAGGGTCTCAGCAGAAGAGTCCATTGCCAGAAGCTGGCAGCCCTGAAGAAAGGCAGCCAACAGATAGGGAATGGGGAGCTAAAGGAGGGAAGTGTCCCGGTTAGTGAGGCAGATTCTTCCTTGTTGTGTCTTTTTTGTCTTTTGAGATGGGTTCAGTGCCCAGAGCAGAACAGTGGGAGCAGAGCAAGAACTGTGGGCACTTCCAGAAATATCCTCATTCATTTCTGGCTGCTGCATATCCACTCACTAAGCATGCCCATAGAGGGAGCCTCAGGAGGAAGCTTCGGGGGCCATAGGGAGGTGCAGCCTGGGCCCTGGCCACCAGCAGCTGCACCCTGCTGTGAAGGCTCCAACAGAGGGAGTGGGAAAGAGAGACAGAATTGCCCTATCAGACCTTCTTCTAAACTATGGATCTGCAGGTCAGTGGGTACCTTTCTGGTTTTCTCCCTGGACCATTCAATAGGTAGGTCTTTTCAGGCCAGGCTGACCCTTGCTAAGTGTGCCTGCTCTGGGATAATTTAATGATGACTAAAGTTCATTTTGCCCTCTGCGCCTGTCCCCCCCAAGAAGAGAGGAACCATTCACATGCAATATTTTTTCAATATGGTGTTTTCCTTGTCCTGGCTGATTATCAGATGGTGCCTCTCTTTTCTGACCACCTTGAGAGTCCCTCAATACGGGACCTGTAAGATGCCTGTTTGGAATGAACTTTATTAATTGCAATCTTCTGGGAACATTCCAAATGACCTTTTACTCCATCACCCGGAGTGGAACACATAAACCTTTGGATCATATCTTTTCCTCTTTCTCTCAGCCCAGATTCCGAGCGGTCAGTATTCTTACTCGGGAGAAGCTTTCTGCTCCCTTATAGGAAATTCTTGAATACTTCCCTGCATCCTGGAAGAGGCAAGCCCAAGTCCATCCCCTCTGAATCATTGCAGGTTTGTCTGCCAGTTGTTATCGACTACAAATATCTTGGAAATGTTAGTCTGGAAGATTTTTGATTTCCAAGAAGAGGTTTACATAGTCTAGAGAATTATTGCCTTTTCCACAAGCTCTTGTTTGGGGACTCAGAAGCTCTTAGCTACCAGTCATAGAACTTTATGCCAAAGATAGTGCAAGTCTGCTGAAGTGTAGGGGCCTGAGCTTCTCTCTAAGTTACTCTGGGCTAAATGTCATCAGGCACCCACGGCCTCTTCAACATCTGTGCATCTAGTCTGTCCCTTCTGCAGGCAGAATCTCTTGCCTTTGGCTTGTTCCTCTGATGAACGATGCGACAATATCCTTGGTGACTCACTAGAGAAGGGCAAACGCCCTCAGCTTTCCATACATTGAAGGAAGTTTTGGGGGGATAGTTGGTTTTCCTTATGGGCCTTTGGCATTTGCCTCTGTTAATCTTGTCTTTCTGACAGCTGTATTCCCCCCTTCCATCTCTAGTAGAGCTCCTGAAAGATCAACATTTGACCCTTTACAGTTAGGTAATTTTGAGAAATGTTGCCTGCATATTACTTTTGGGAAATAAATTAGCACCATGAATGACTGACATATTCCGGGCCCTAAATTAATTTATTTTTTCTCCTCCTCCCACTCTTTCTTCTTTTTCTCCTTTTTCATTAAAAAAACAAACCAAAAACAATTTGATTCCCTTGGGGAAAAGGAAGAGTTTGGGAAAATGTCCCAGTTCAGCAGTCTCTTAGTGCTTACTTGAAGGCTGAGCTATCCCTAGTTAGCATGAAAGCTACAGACTCATGACGAATACTGGTTAGTTAGTAGCTGCGTATCAGAGAGAACAGTGCTCAAATGTTAGGCGTCATGACTATAGCTCCATGTACTTGGGCAAATTAGTTAATTTCTTAGAGATTTTTCATAATTCAATGGAGAATAAGGAACTGCTTCATCAAATTGAGGGTAAAATGATATAGTATCTATAGCACAAAATGTGGCTCATCACAAGGGCTCCATCCTTAGTGCCTCTACCAAGTGGGTGGTTCTCCGAGGGAATCTACAAAATCTTGCAGGTCCTTCCCCTATCTCTCTAACATACTTCTAACCTGGACTCCCAGTGAACTGAAGCATTTGAAGGGAATAAAGAGCCATTTTGAAATTAGCTTAAACAAACCTTTTACAGAGAAATAATTTTTAGTCATCTTCAAAAAGCCTGTGTGTGTGTGTGTGTGTGTGCATGCGCGTGCACGCATGCCACTGGAGATACATTTCTAATTTCTAAAAAGTTCTTTACACTTCCTTTTGGCCTAATAGCATCGATAACAAAGACTTAATTCAGATGCTCCTTCTACAAAGTCTTTCCAGAACATTTTGAGCTTGGGAACCTTGGGGAAGATGCCATTTTTCCCACCAGTATTTCCTAGTTCCTTTTATTGTTCTGTTCCTCTACTAGACTGTAAGTTCCCTGAGGGCAGTGCCTTTCTCTGTTTAGTGTCCTCTGTGGCTCCTAGCAGGGTCTTGTAAATAAGATAGCAGACCAGTGTTGGGCTTAAGAGCTTGGACCTGGTGATTAGGCCTGGATTAGGTACAGTCTCTACTCTCTGGCTCCTCGGGCAGCCTTACTTAATTTCTTCTAGGTCTCAGTTTCTACTTTCATTCAGTAGGAATATCAGGGCTGTTATAAGCATGGCATGAGGTAATCTATACAAATCACTGGGTTCAGTTTCTGGAACGGGATGAGAAATAAATGATATTCTAGATACATATTATTATCACTATTATTTATGTGTTAAATATATGTTCTTTTGGATGAATGGACAGACAGATGGAGGGATGGAGGGATGTCATTCCCTGTGGCTGCAGCAAGCAGTCATTGCAATAAACTACTCAAGTATTTACCCACTTCTGGTCTGCCAGGTCTCTAAACTGGAATTCGAGGTTGGGAAGTCCCATATTTTTAAAGCTCCACCTCTGTTCTCGGTTTTGTTCCAGTCTTCATTGTGATCCTGGACGTTTGCTCTGAGAGCTGATACCTGACTCTCCCTGACTCTCCTTGAGAGTGGAAGCCCAGCTTTTGCTGATAGACTATCGACAATAGCAGTATTATTTCTAGAAAGATAATCCTTATCTTGATGCTTGCTTTCTAACATAAACAGAGAAGAGAAAATAAAAGAATGCCATTTCCATACCATGCACTGGAGAAATAAACAAAAATGTGACTAACCCCAATGGTAGGGGAGTGCTTTTGCACGCTCAATTACCTGCCTCAGCTGTTGGCAGGCTTCCTGGCTGCTTTTCTTTGCATTGCTTGACCTTTAGACTAATGCCATTAAAATACATACCCAGTACCACATAAATGGTTTTCAATGGCCTGGCTGCTTAGGGAAAACTCATTGACATGCAGCGTACAGTTACTTATGCATGTGAAAATAGAGATTAAGAGTCCTTTTTGACATCAGTTTGCTAGGTCACATTGTGTTACGGCACCTCTATAGATTAGTGATCTCCCTATGGACTGCTGGCCTCAAATGACACCTAGCACCCGGCATCTCCTTCTCTAGCTACCAGGTAAGGAGGTGTATCCATGGCCGAGAAGGCTTCTGCCCTTGGTTCAGTCCTGGGCGCATTGCTGTCACTGATGGATGGAAAGCTTGGCATTATATTCCTCAACACTTCCATGCTTGTCTGGATTTATCTGTCTTTCCCTGTATTCTTGATTTCATTTGAATCTAGAACTGGAGTTGTATACTCTAAGAACAGGGTGTTCTTTCCTGTCTTTTTTCTCTCCTACCATTCTCTCCCTCCAAGGAAAATCAGACTATAAATCCGATAAGGATTCTGACCCTAAAAAGTCAAAGAGAGGCTCCAGTTGGATAAGGATGCCTCTTTGGTTTGAGCTGCCCCATTTTGGCATTCACAGACTGATTTCAGCATTCATGAACATTTAAAGTAACAAGTTCACCTCCTTCATTTGTTTTCATTTATGCCAACCATGAGGAGGAAACTGAAATGAATATAAGACATGTCCTAGCTCCCTGAGGAGACGGACGAGTGTGAGACATAAAGTACATGACTGTGGAGACTGGTCAGGTTACACAGGAGAGATCCCATTTGAACTGGGCCCTGAAGCAAAGGAAAGGGTTTGGTGCACAGAGGTGGTAGAGAAGGGCATCTGCCCTAAAAAACGGCATCTGTCATATAAAAGGGCTATTGGGGGCCACTTCCTGCAAATCAGGGTGTTGTTTCCAGAGAGAAGGGAACTTGTGCACCTCAGAAAGTGTCTACGACATTCCCCTCACAGACTGACTCTGTAAATGAGTCATTTTTATAGCCCTTTCCATTTGGAAACAGCCCTTTGCCAGTGGCAGACACATGGAAGTCACAGCAATAAGAGCAAAGGTCTGTGCCGCTTCCATTTTCTGCATCAACCATCGATGGGGCCAGAACATCTTGTCCATGCAGACTTTTCTTCAACCTAACTATGTATGAAAGTACATATACCACATATATAAATATATACATGTATGTATAGATATGCCTTATATATTTATATGATGTATACAATATATATAATAGTTGACATATAGTAAAATAAAATTAAAAAATAGATATATTTGTGAATTGATCATTCGAGTGCATTGAAAGTCGAGTGCATTATATATTACATTATGTATTATATATTACATTATGTATTATATGTTATTTTTCAGAGTATTTATATATTATAGGTTATATAACCAGCAATTTTCCCTCCCTTTCCTGTTACAGTAACACCATATTTTCCCATCATACTTATGCTGACTGTTCTCCATTTGCTCTATTTCTGGATCCATTCATTCCCCCCTTCCCTCTCTCTCTGTGCCCTGAAAACAGACTCTGAAGGCCATGTCATCCAAGCTTCTTTGATGGCTGGTTTGCAATTGGGTTGAGCAACCAGAGGCACAGCAGGGACCCTGGAGAGAGACAGTGAGAGAGAGAGAGAGAGAGAGAGAAGTCTTAGGATGTGTCTTTCCTCCATCCCAGCTTCTTCCTGCACAACGATAGCTTCTGCCCTGGACACCAGTACCACTGTTCCCTCTCTGGATCCCTTTGGCCCTAGTCCTGGGGAACTTCCTCCATGCTTTCTATCCCTGGCAGACTGCACACCCCTAGTTCATTCCTTCCCTTAACTCTGTCGTGAACTGTGTAGATATATTTTTGTCATGCGCATCTCTTCATCTGAATCATCTGTGGGCAAATTCTGTTTCTCCCTGGGATTTGCACTGATACAGTTCTCCACCCCTTTGTTTACCTTTTCCTTTTCATATCTATAAACTTACTTGGAAATTATGCTTTCAAGAAAGATGAGTTGTTATACAGAGTTTGATCTTATTGTCTTCTATTCTTCACTAGAATGAAGTTGCATGAGAAATACATTGTATTACTACAATACAATACCTCGAAACCAAATTTCTAACCTATACTTGGTTTTTATGGAGCCTTCCATAAGTCTTCACCTCAATAGCAACTCCAATACTGGTTTTACTGCCATGAGACAGATGAATAATAAAGTGGGTAAGACAGATCATATCATATCTTCGTTGCGAATTTTCTAGTTCTACAACACTGTTCTTGGCATAAGCAAAGTTGCAGAAACCATTTCACCTAACCTCACACTACTCAGTAAAGATGAATTCCATGCTGGGGGGGTGCCAGTAGGTGAGTACACCTTTAGTACTCCAAGCTGCATTTATTCATATGTTCTTGAGGTTTGCTTTGCTAAGTGCTAAGGCGGTAATTGTAGGACATGGAGAAGGGTCATCTCTGTGAGTTGCCAGACTCACCTGCTGCTGCTCTCTTCCTTGCTTATTAGGTTCTGACCACACTGTCCTCTCTGATCTCTGTCATGCCAGAGGCCGATCTCAGGCCCTCATGTGGCTATTGACTCTACCTGGAATACTCTTCCCTCCACTTTCTGCTTGGCAAATTCCTCCCACCCTTCAAGTCTATGGGGATCGATGGGACCAAATCTGACTGCTTTTATGGTGCCCATACTATTCCCTCATAGCAGAATTGTAATTAGAGTGTTTAAATATTTCTTTAATGTCTGTTTTCCCTATGAGACTGGAAGCTACATGGAGTCAGGGATTATGACAGTAACACCTGTTTTGTACACCTCAGTTTTTCTAAAGCCTGGCACAGGGCTTAGTATACAGTAGCTGTATAACAAACGTGGTTGAATGTTGAATGAACTAATACATTTGAGGAACTTATAATCATAATGGGCAGTCAAACCATGTGCAGAATGAATGAATGACTGACTGACTGAATGAATGAATTTATATATTACTAAGACATTTCAAATGTTCGAGTAAGGACTACCATCACTGGCAATTCCAAGTGAGAGATGTTGTGATGATGCTTACAGAGGTTTTTGCTCTAATCAAGTCCCAAAAAGTTATTATCCACTGAGAGGCCAAAAGCAAGAACTGTTTGTCTCGAGGCTGTGGAAACTGGGGATCTTCTTTTAGATGATGTTCTAAGCCCTAGAGTTGGGCGAGGCAACTGGAGTGAGACATCATGATTGGCAGATGCCTCCCTTTTTATTCCCCTTTTATTTTCTCTATCCTTCTTTGTTTCATCTCTTTTTTCACATCTTTCCTGCTACTGGTATCCTGTGACCTCCATGGACATGGTTTGGTTGTAATGATTCAATCTAAAGAGGAATATATTCTTGCTCTGCTGGAAGTAAGGATTTCATGCGAAAACTCATAAAGTGGTTCTTCTTGAGGCTTGGTCTAGGAGAGTGGTTATTTGGGTTTAGAGTGTAAGCAGAATGGAATAGTTTGACCACAGTTCTCCTTTCCTTCTGCTTCAAGAACTCCACCCAGTTTGTAGGCAACCATGGTCCATTTGATGCCCTCTTCCCTCTCTGTACCTTCAGCCATTTGCAGAGGCTATTCACCATGTCCCTCCCGAATCACTACTGTAGTCCTCCTGAGTTCTCCCAGACTCCAGGAATCACATTTCCCAAAGTGTAGTTTGTATCCTACTGGCCAACTCAAGATGTGTGATGCCTCCCGTTGCTCGCATGAATTCCCAGGCTCTCAGCAAGTATCCCAGAACCCTTGATAAGCTATCTCAAAATCCCTTCCAACTCTAACCCCATGCAACACTCTCCCAAAACCCATGGTGCTCCCATGCCTTGAACTCTGATTACCATCCCTGTTTCACTCAGTTTAATGTTTCTGGGACTTTGCATACCCTGTTCTCATTGCTGAGAAACTTGCTTTCCCTGAGAGATCTCTTCTGAATACTTCTTCCTAATCTCAGCATCAGAATTACATATTCTCTGCTCTGTACTCTCAGGCAAGTTTACTTACAAGTTATTTATAATTTGCCTTTAGTGAACTCAGTTTGTTTCTTGCTGCCTCTGAGCTCTGCAAAAGCAGAAACTATGTTTTATTTATATAATCTGTATATGATCTTGATTTTCCAGGGCAGTGACTTTTCTGTCTTGTTCCTCTCCCTAAGTACATGCATGGCCATCTGACCACACACCTGTTCAGAAAACAGTCCTTATATAGCCTCGGTACAGAAAATGCTCAGAAATTGTTTGATTGTCAAATTGAATGAACTGGGTGACTCTTCAAGAAATAACACTCCCCTTGTGGTTCTCTGATTCAACTGAGAAAAAAAAAATATATATATATATGTCTTGGACCAGCTTTGTTTTTCTCCAGATGTCCTGGCAGCTAGGGAAAGTTGGAAAGTGAAAAAACAACACCTATCCATAAAGAATAATGGAGATTGAGGTTTGAGGTGAGGAAGAAGGTATTCAATGAATGAAATCAGAACCATTAAACTCTTGAGGTGCCTGCCCTCCTGCTTGTTGTAGCATTGTGTCAACACATAGCAACAGTTGCTTCTCCTTGCCAACAAGGCCTCACAATATGGACCTTTCATGAGAAAAACAGCAGCTGTAGCACAACCTGAGAACAACACTGCTTCTGTATTAAGAGCCCAGTTCTTGGGAGCTCTAATCACTTCCAAGATAGCATCTCCCCAATTCTCAGAATATCCCTCCAAGGGAAGGAGGAGGCTTATATTGTTATCGGCTCTATTTTGCATACAGTAAAAACAAGGCAAGCTGAGGTTAAGTGATTTGTCCTTGGTCAGGTGTGAGTCAGAGAATGAGCCAGCAGGAGAAGCTTCTTCATTCCCAGGCCATTGTTCCATCCTCTTGATATTGTCTTCAGGGTTTGGGAAGGTTATACAAGTTGTTTGATCCAGAAGTGTTTACAACAGGGAGAATATGTTGTATCCTAGTTTGGGTGCCATATAACTGATGTAGAAACAGAAATATGAATATAGAGCTCTACCTGCTATTCTTGTAACTGGTGGGGAAAAACTCCAGGGGGAGCACCCCTCGGGCTATCCTTATTTCCTAAAATATAGATGTGGGCCACTGACCAAGAGAGCTCACATGTAGCAGGTATAAGGGGAGTTGCATGTCTATAGTTGTGTTTGTATTCCTTCAGTAACCCATATCTTTGTAGTACTTGTGTATGCCAGTCATTTTGCTGGCCACTGCGGGGGTGGTATTGAACATGATAGTCATTGTCCCTGTCCTCAAAGAGCATCCACACTAGTGGGATCACACACATTAAACACAGAAAGAAACAAATGCAATTGTCATGATGGATAAATCTTTTTTTTTAAAGACATTTATTTATTTATTTATTTATTTATTTATTTATTTGATAGAGAGAGACAGAGCAAGAGAGGCAACACAAGCAGAGGAGTGGGAGAGAGAGAAGCAGGCTTCCCGCGGAGCAGGGAGCCCTATGGGGGGCTTGATCCCAGGACCCTGGGACCATGACCTGAGCCGAAGGCAGATGCTTAACAACAGAGCCACCCAGGTGGCCCTGGATAAGTCTTTTTCTAAGCAGGCTGGGCCCATGCATTAGAAAGGTTCCGAATTTATTTCTTATCTCTCAGTAGGACATTCAAGACCCATCGCCATCTATCCTCAAAACATCTTCCATCGCCATCCATCTCCGACAATCTCCTCCCCTCCTCCCGCAAACACAGTGTTTCCAGCCCCACCAGACTCTGATTACCATTCCTGGGCCCCTCAGTTTTATGTTTCTGTGGCTTTGCTGAAATGAGTTGAGAGATCCTTGGCTTCTCAGTTGACCAATCTTGGCTGAAGGTGAGGGTGTGGGAAGGATAGAGTACAGTGGGGTGAGGCCATCGAAAGGCCTGGCTGGTGAGCACATGTGCTGAAGGGGTTGGGAGGATGGCTTGTCATGATGCTGAATACTGTGCCGAGGCCCTTTGTCCAACATTTTAGCTAGTATGATTGGAAAAAAAGCTGGATTAAGAGACTGGGTTCCTGGGCTCTAGTCTTGCCTAGATCTTGGGCAAGTCACAATATGTCTCTGACCTCAATTTTCTCATTGGTCACAGAAGTAGATAAGATTAGGTGTTCCCTGAAGGCTTTAGAGTGGGACTGGACCTATAGTTCTTCAACTTGATTTTACTTGTATAAAATACATATGTATGTGTGTGTGAATATGTGTATAAGGGCACAGGGTGATAGGATAAGGGAGAATGATTTTTTTAAAAAGATTTTATTTATTTATTAGAGAGAAAGAGTGAGAGAGCGCACAGGAGCAGGGAGGAGGGGCAGAGTGATAAATAGGCTCTCTGCTGAGTAGGGAGCCTGATGCCAGGCTCGATCCCAGCAACCTGGGATCATGACCTGAGCCGAAGGCAGACACTTAACTGACTGAGCCACTCAGGTGCCCAAGGGAGAGTGATTTTTTAAAATTGGACGCAGCCCTTGGGAATTACTGGTTTCTTCTAACAATGCATAGAACCTGTGCCAAGATAGAGTTCTATATTCACATTTCTGTTTCTACATCAGTTATATTGTACCCAACTCAGAACACAATATATTTTTCCTATTGTAAATACTTGTGAATCAAGCAACTTCTGTAGCCTTCCCAAACCTTGAAGACTTTTCTCTGCTCCTTCCTTCCTGGGCCCCCAATCTACATGCGGAGGGTGGTGCAGGGCCACAATGTGTCCAACCCTCACAAGAGGCCTAAGTGGATGCCATCTCAGGAATGTCCAAAGCACCTGTCATCGTGGACCTGGTTACAGAAGCCCCATCAGCCTCCCCTAGGTAAGTCAGTGCTGGCTTCCAGGTCACTGAATTAGATCTTGATTTTACTCATTGCTCGTTTCTGGGGAGGGAGTCAATTTCCTGGCCTTTTCTAGCTCTCAGGTGTATACTGATTAGGTCTTCAGGTTTATTCCTAAGATGTAAGACTCTTTCACAACACTAGTGGCCCAGCAAAGTCTGATTTCTAAATTTTCTTTTGAGAGAATGCGAGAGAGAGAGAGAGCATGAGAGGGGGTTGGGTCAGAGGGAGAAGCAGACTCCCTGCCGAGCAGGGAGCCCGATGCGGGACTCGATCCCGGGACTCCAGGATCATGATCTGAGCCGAAGGCAGTCACTTAACCAACTGAGCCACCCAGGCGCCCAGCAAAGTCTGATTTCTAAACCAAAGAGATGTGTTGTACGCTTGCTAGCACCAGTCCTTGTAGACAGTTGGGTAAGAGAGTATCTTAGTGACTCCTCCAAACAAATGCTTGTGAGTTTCAAATCAATGGGATGAGTTTTACAGAAGTGGTAATACAACCAACATTTATGTGTTTTCAAGTATTTAAAATCTACTCTTTCCAAGTAGAGTAGACCTTTCCAGTTATTCTTCCCAATTATATAATTTATTTCTTGTAACCAATTTAAAAGTTACGGCCTCAGTAGTAGATCTGAACCAGGTAGAAAAGGTCTGTCAAGAATAAATTCTCAGGGCGCCTGGGTTAAGCATCTGCCTTTGGCTCAGGACATGATCCCAGAGTCCCAGGATGGAGCCCTGGGTCGGGCTCCCTGCTCTGTGGGGAGTCTGCTTCTCCCTTTCCCTCTGCTCCCCCTGCCTCCCGTCCCACTCTTGCTATCACTCTCTCTCAAATAAATAAATACAATCTTTTAAAAAAAAAACCCTTCTCATCCATAAATGGCAAAATAGAGCCTTCAGGTTTCCAGCTACAGAGCCCCAGAAACCAAGTCATCCTCCTCAGGCTCTGTCAGGGTCAGCCAGGAAAGGAATGAGTCAGAAATGGCGCTGGTGTCTGCAGCACAACGCCTTACCTTCAGGCCCAGAAATCCAAATCTCATTTCAAGAATGTGGTTCACATAGCTTTGTTTTTGTGGGTAGGGAGAGTGGGGGGAGTGGGGGGGAGTGGGGGGAGTGGGGGGGAGTGGGGGGAATTGAACTTTTTATCCCTCGAAGAGGGCTTTGCCTTCTGCATTTGTTCGCAGCACCCTTCAGTTGGTTACCTTATATACAGCCTAGAGCTCAGGAGCCAAACTTTATGGGACCCTCAGTCTCTCTCTTTAAACATAAATCTCTGCTCCTTGTGAACAGGTATGGAATGAAATTTGCTTCAGAAGAAATCTGAAGGTTGATATAAGATTTTGGGTTTTATGTGCATACCAATCTATTCTTACTACTTCCAATCACTTAGTAGTATATGGAGTTTTGAGGTCTGGGTGCTTTTTTCTTTCTTTCTTTTCCCTAAGATTTATTTATTAGAGAGAGAGAGAAAGAGAAAGGAGGGAAAGGGTCATAGGAAGAGGGAGAGAGAATCCTTCACTCAGCTCAGAGTCTTATGTGGGACTCCATCTCACAACCCTGATATCATGACCTGAGCCGAAACCAAGAGTCAGAAGCTTAACCAAATGCACCACACAGGTTTCCCTGGGTGCCTTTTCTTACTGTTTAGTAAAGAATACAAAGGGGAAGTCCTCTTGGTTGGCAGCAGCTAACAAGAAGCATTTTGGTCTTGGGTTCTCATTCAATCCTCACTCTTGGTTGATAATTTCTTTCTTTCTTCCTTCCTTTCTTCCTTCCTTCCTTCCTTCCTTCCTTCCTTCCTTCCTTCCTTCCTTCCTTCCTTCCTCCCTTCCTTCCTCCCTTCCTTCCTTCCTTCTTCTTCTTTTTAAGTAAGCTCCATGCCCAACATGGAGCTTGAACTCATGACCCTGAGATTGAGAGTCACATGCTCTACTGACTGAGCCAGCCAGGCACCCTTGGTCTTGGGTTCTTAATTTTAAGGACTAAAATGCCAAGGTTGACTTTTTATTAGCATGTCTCTTTTCCTTTAGGAAAAGGTATTAAAACAGTCCACCCAAGATCCTCCGGTTGCTGGTTTGAGAAATGACTTGTGCTTGAATTTGGCCAATTAACATGACAATGTCAATGACAAGGTCCATTTCTAGGCAAAAGAGTTGTTCTTTGAAAGGCATTGTCTGAAGGTGTCCAGGCTGAGAGGCAGCTTCTCCTCTGGGACTATTTGGATTTTTATGTTCCTGAGCCAAAAAACATTCTTTAGCATTGGCTGACAAAATGGGTTTCAGAACAGGAGTTTCTAAAGCTGCAGTGGAAACTTTAATTATGTAGATCCTGTCAAAATCCATCTGCTTAATTCAACTCTTTCTGGGTGAGGTACTTTTTATTTTTCCAGCAGTATTACTTGATGACTCTCTGATAGGAATACGAAATTAGCTTTTCTCATAGGCAAGATTTCTTCTTTATACTTCTCAGCATTAGGAATATTTGTGTTAACGTTGAGGCATCTTCCTAGAGTTTATTTGCTTCATAGCTGATTTGGTGGAGATACTTTAGTGACTTTTAGAGCTGAAAGGTAGAAGTATCATTTAAGGAAATGCTACCAGAGGTTTCAGTGTGTTAAGAACTTAATGCCTAGTGAGTACCCATGATTTATGTAAAGCCTTTCTGTATTTTTAAGGGGAGAGGGGATTGAAGTTGTTTTGGTTTGTTCAAGACCCCAGTACTTGACAGATTCGTGATCTTAACCACGAACCTGTGGTCGTAACTTCATTCAATGTGCCTCATCTGAACAGCTGGAAGCCCTATATTAGGCAATATTTACATGTATAATGAGCATTCGTGGATTTGCTTTTGGGAAGGGAGTGCTTCTGGAGAGGCAGGGTCTGAAGTTGTTGCTAAATGTATAAATATTGAATGTGCCAGCATCTGGGATTTTTCAGCTTAAATATCAGAGAGTGAGGCTTATGCAAGCAACGGACTTAGTAAAACTGTTATTTTAGGGTGCTTGCCTGGATAATAAACTGTAGGACAAAACCAGCATTTTCAAAATCAGTAATGTCATGTGCTTTTTAAATAGAGATTAAGGAAAACGTACACTGTAATTCTCAGCGTCGGGAAAACCTCAGTGAAAGTATATAGAAGAAAGTGGGCTTGGCCAGTGGAGATAGTCTCACATCTACATGGGATTAATTTCACTAGGTCTTCAAACCAGGAAAGTTTCATGGCAAGTTTGGGAAAACAGCTCTCTGGGACTTTGAAATTGGGGAAGGAAATGCAAAGCTTTTGTAGAGCTACTTCTGGATAACGAACATTCCTATGACAGAGTCATTTCTCCGTGTGCAAGTCTTGCTTTCCTGGGCTTACTTTCCTAGGGTGGTTTTCTGTTAATTAAGACCCTCCCTTGTTTTTCCCATTTTCCCAGTTTTTCAAACCCTGAGTCATGTGACTCCTGAGGGGTAAGTGGGTTCAGGGAGAGCTTACTGACAGGTGTGGTGTGGTCCCTGCTGTTGGGGGTTGGGCCTATTGTGCTCACCTGCTTTGGAGTCTTTGCTTTGCCTCTTGTCTCTGAGCTCTGAATCCTTCCTTACCAGACAGGGTTTAGGACTTCTCCAGCCCTACTAAGACATGTCTTGGAGATTTTTCTCATTCTCTAACCACCTCGTCATTTAAATTTTCAAGTCCTTGAAGAAAACAGGAAATAACCTGATTATTTTCTTCTAGGAATAATTCAGATTTTACTATGAGGTATAGGCCACCGAGTTAACCTTTCTGTGCCTGAGTTCTGCTTATTTGTTTTTCTGATCTCAAGGGAACACAAATTCTTTTGTTTCAGAATGGTCAGTGAACATATTAACAATGTATGGTGCTTTATTAAAAATTCATATTCTTGGATTCCATTCCCAGATTTTATGATGGGGTCTAAGTATCTATATATTAAACAGGCTCCCTTGGTGATTCTGGTCCACGAACCAAGTCTGAGAAACAGTAATGTTTTAGAACTTTAATGTGGAAATAACCAAGTGACTGATGAATCCAAACTTTACAGACGAAGAAGTTGAGCTTAAACAAGATGGTAAGCCCACAGCTAATCAGCGGCAGATCTGGGACTAGAAACCAGGTCCCTTAACTTTTAGTTAATGAGGCTCTACGTTATAAGGTGAGATATAACAAAATAGAAGTAAAACAGCTCAGGGTTTGTGTGATTGAGCAATGTGGCTGCCTCCAGCATGTGAATCTGAGGATGTTACTGAAATGCAGGAATAGGAGGCCCACACAGGCCCTTTTCTGAATAATCTGGAAGAGGCTTGGTGGAGGATGTCAAGTTGAAACTTGCACCTGCTTCTTAAAATCCTCAATTTGACATCCTGGTCAAGTGCACATCCATTTGGTTGAAGACTTGTTGGATTGAAGGTTTCTAGGGATAGAGTTTCTCCCAAACCTCCTGAGCCTCAGTTCCACCCGTTTTCTACCAGCTCTGATCCTATTACAATTAGTTCTACATGGAAATAAAAATCTCTCCTGCCCACCTGTAGTTCCTACCACTGATGCTGGTCCTATTTTCAAGAGAGAATAAGTCTAATTTGCCTTCCGCATGACAGTGATCATGTCCTCTACCTAAATCTTTTTTTTTTTTTTTTGGTCTAGACTGAACAACCCAATGTTCTTTGGCTATTCTTTGTATAACTTAGCTTTAAATATTCTCTTCATTCTGACTGTTTCCCTCTAAAAGCAGTCTGTTTGGTCATCTTTGGTATTAATATATGGCACCTGGAATAGTCACAGTGCTCAGTGTGGTTTGACCAGTTTGGAATTCATTACTTCTAGACACTTGGCTCCTAATCATAAAGACTAAAACTGTGTGATATTTTTGGGTGGCCCAATCACATTCAACTCACCGTCAATTAAAATCCCAAGTTTTTTTCACACGTGCTGCTAAAATCATTCCTCCCTCACCTTGTTTTCATTCATGACTTTTTTGTCATTGTTAACACCCATGTGTTTTACTTTACGTTTATCCTAGTTGAAATTAATCTTGCTCGACTTACCCCACCATCCCAGATAATGGGATCTTTTTTTGGATTCTGAGTTTGTTATTATTAATCAAAGATTATTTGATTTTATTCAATCATTCA
This sequence comes from Callorhinus ursinus, assembly GCF_003265705.2. Taxonomy (NCBI): domain Eukaryota; kingdom Metazoa; phylum Chordata; class Mammalia; order Carnivora; family Otariidae; genus Callorhinus; species Callorhinus ursinus. The sequence goes on from NW_027397131.1 coordinate 1,771,195, forward strand.
TTCCACAAATATTTATTGAAAACCTATGATATGCCAATCATGATACTGGATATTATGACGAAGACAGACGTATCCCTTCCCTCATGGACTTTATGGTCTAAAGAGGTATAGAAACTAGTCACCAACAATGTGTGCCTTCCTGGTGATGATGAGGTTAATAGGGCATGTACTGGGCACATGTGGCAGGGGGGAGAGAGGTCCAGAGGTAAACATCTAGTCCGGCCTTGGTGGGCAGTGGTTAGGGAACACTTCCTTGTGGAAATGACCGCTAAGTTAAGATGTGAAAGCTATGACATCAGAGACAGAAGAGAGTTCCAGGCTGGGGAATCACAGGAGTCTAGGACCAGAGACAAAGAAAGCATGGCCAGGGGAGCAGGTCATGCATATGGGTGGATGGGACTGGCAGAGACATCTATCAAGGGAAGGGCAATGGGAGCATCTGTGGGGTTTCAGCCTGTCTGGGCTCTCGATGGAAACACTAGGCAGTGATGTCTGAGACTAACATCAATCCGTCCACCAGTCATCCTTGGGGAGGGTGGTTGCCAAAACTCCAGTCTCTGCCTTTCTCCTTCCTGTCCACAGAATATCTTGCGAGATTTGGCCAAACATCTTGTTGAAAATCAGACACAGCATGTCCCTTGGTTGAGCAGACTAATAACCTTATTAAAAAGAAAATGTGGTTGGCCTTCATCTGGCCTGACCTGGTCCTTATGAACCTGTGCTGGCCACCTGTGACCGACGTCTGATTTCTTGTCTGGACAACTCCCCTTGACATGGTCCTTTCTCTCTCCACCCTGGGGAGGGAGCAAGTGAAAAACCTCTGGGAGATGGATTTCCTAAAAATGTAACGGTGGGTAGATAATGAAATGTGATGTGGAAAAGACCTCTTGCTCCGAAGAAGTCAGCTGGGTTAGTGGGAGCCCTCAGCACTCTGGCCGTTAGAGTGCTGGAGAGCTAGGCCCCGGAGTCAGACTACCTGGGTGCAAATCTTGCCTTTCTCTGTTATCATCTTTGCAACTTTGGACAAAAGCTTGACTTTCCTCAGCTGTGAAAGGGAGACCGAATGCCCACCTCACAGAGCAATATCTATTTGAAGTGATGAGATAATGGATGCCCATGCCTGTTACATAGTAAGCACTTAATAGGTGTTATTGATTATTTCTGAGAACAAATAATATTCATCAAACCACAAAGAATTTTGCGCCTTCTAATTTCTTGCCTTCATGTGGTTCTTCTGATATTCTCCTATATGTTCTTAGTGGAGCAGCGCCCCCCCCCCCCCGCCCCCCCGCTCCTTTCTGTTTGTTATAGCACTATGAAGTGTCAAAGAAATGAAGCGTTTGGAAACAACACTATGTATTTCTTTTGACAGGAATGATCCTTTTCTCCCCCTCCTATTTTTGAAGGCCTGGCGCCAGCTAGCCAGACCAATGTGAAGAAATGCTTCTGGTGTGAGCAAGTTGGCTGTGGAGGGTGCAGGGCTCCTGGCCTGCACAATCACCCCCGCCCCCCACCCGCAAGTCTGCAAGGAAGGCCGTGGGTGGACCTCTGACAGGAGGTATTCTTTCTCAGTGCTGTGTGTGACATCCCAGTCAAATGGACGGAGTGAGTTTTTGTGATTTTGCAATGTTTCATTGTTACTTTGCACCGTAGACGAGCTATAGTGCAGAGCTGATGGGGCTGCTGTTCAGGAAGGGCTCTTACTTTGTCAGCTTGTGTAAGTCACTGATGGACCAAAAGTTGTATTTCATTTGTAAATTAGGAGACTAGAATAAGTCTTTGAGCCCTCTGCATTTGGAAATCTGCCCTACCATTCCAACCATTCACACAATGTAGTATCTAAACTTTCAGTTGGTAATTCAGGGGAACTGGAGTTACTTATTATGATTTCCCCCATGTTTGGATCAATGTAGGTGAACAGGTAAGGGCTAAGGCCAAGATTTGTCCTTCAGGACACTTGAGCTTTCCGGGGGTTTCTAGAGAACAGCCACGTGTGAATGTTCATTTATGTCTTTCCTCTTGTTCCCCTGGGAGTTGAAGTGGTCAAGATGTTACCAGCCTCTCTCCCCATCCTCCGGTCTGAAACAAGGTGAGGTTGTTTCAGGAAGAGACATGGATGGAGATGGTACATTTTTAATGAGAATGGCATGCCCTCTGCAACCTCCTCAGGCGTGGAGCTCGGCCGGGAGCTGGGAACACCTGCTCTTACGTGCGGTATGTTTCAACCCATTGAAAGATCTTAGTGCAAAATCAAGCATGGAATGATGTTCTGTGGTTTTCAAAAAGGTTCCTAGAGGGTTTGAGTTGGATAGGCTGAGAACAAACCCATTCACCCGTGACGGATATAACCAGACTCCAATGTCTGGTGAGGAAAAACCGGATCTGTTTTACGGAACCTGAGACAGTTGGGCTCCTCATGCAGAACATTTATAACATTATAGCTTGGCCCCAAATCCAGCCAAGCTCACAGCAGTAAAGAGGGTAAGTGTGTTTGGGTCTGTGTGTTTATGCAATTGAGTGAAATCATCAAGTTTGTTCTTTAGAAAAACTGCAGATCAATTTTTTTGCATCTCTGAATAATGCCAACTCGTAACCTCATGAGGAAGCTCGTTGTTATCTTCCAACCTAACTTTTCTCAGTTCCTTTGGAAAAATAAACTTGCTCTATGAATCAGTTAGAGGAATCTCCATTTTTTTTTAAATATCAAAGAATTGGATTAAAATGGATTGTGCAGGAAATGTTGTCATTAAAAAGGGCCAAGAAAAGAAGACATGCTTCATTATTGAGTGGAATATTCATAATTTTTCATATCTATCAGCTCAGTGTGTCCCTAACATGTTTTTAAGATGTACAAAAAGAACACGTATTATAGCTCTTCTTCTTTCTTTCTTTCTTTCTTTCTTTCAGGAAAACAAAACAAATGCCAACATAAACCCTTGGTTTTGAATACTTCATTTCTCTTTAGTTGAACAAAATGACGCCATTTTTTCTCAATCCTCTCTTCCAGGGCTGCTCTCTACCCAGCCATTGTCTAAAGAGCTTCGTTTAAAGGTAAACCCTGCGAGGCCTTGAGAAGGGTTTTGCTACCAAGCTATTGTATTTAATTGCCAATGATTACTAGTTCCTGCCCTCTCTGCAGTTAATTGTGGATTTCGGGTTTTTCAGTCAGGATGAAGAAAGTTTAAATGTCTATAGGAGCTCTCAGAGACCCGCAGGCTTACTGTATTTTTCTTGGAGCGCACTCTTAGTCAACATCTTCCTGAGTGTTGCCTTTAGGTACACCTCTTAACCTGGGTGAAAACTAGTCATTGGGACCCTGGAGTAGGACATTAATAGGTATTATCAAAACCCATTTCTTCCCAATAGAGCTCTGTCAGGCCCCTTCTCTGAGTTAGGATGGCTGGTGGCTTGAATATGGCCAAGAGCGGAAAAGGGGCTTGTCACGGTGGTGTGAGACAGTTTGATTTTTCTAAGAATATGGAATAGAGAATGAAATACCCATGCTCTTTGCTACCATCTCTCTCTTCCCCTTTCTACCTTCCCTTTCCCCCTCGTGACTCGGGCAGTTTCTCCTCTTCCTGCCTGCCCCCCCCCACCCCCAGCCATTTCTCTGTCACTGTCTCTCACTTTCTCCTCTTCAGTGGTATCTTGACTATTTTCTCCCAGATCAAAGGTAGAAGTGGGCCGTTTGATTAATTGCCATGCAGCAGAACCCTTTGCCTCCTTGACACACAAGCCAAGGAGACAAAGGGCGCTCTTTAGAAGCCCCGAGCTGTGTGGGTGCAGGGTGGAGAATTCACAAGCCTGAGAGCATGGAGCCCTCCCAGCAGGGATGTGAAGGTTCCTAGACCCTACAGAAGAATAAAGTTGCTACTGCTGCACAGTGTATTGAGCCATATTTGCATTTGAGGGGAGAGCAGACAACACCAGCAGTAAGCCATGTGGATTATATGGAAATTTGTTGTGAGGTCTGAAAACTCTTTAAATTTCCATGTGTGAAAATGAGTACCAATTGGAAATAAAAGGAGGTTAAGTGATGAAGACCGATAGTTTAACCTTTTCTATCCTGTACTGTGAAAACTCCCCAGAACCTTACCAGCCAATATGGCACTACTCCTCCTGCATGGCTGTTTTCATGTAAATTAATTAAAATGAAATACAATTTAATATTCAATTTCCCAGTCACACTAGCCACATTTCAAGTGTTCGATAGCCGTATGGAGCTAGTGGTTCCTCTATTGGACAGTGCAGGGATGGAACATTTCCGTCATCGTAGGAAGCTTCCCCGGACAGCACTGCTCCTGATGCTTTGTTCTTTTAAGCCAGGTAGCTTCGAGGAGGCCATGGAGCGCTTGACATTAGAGTTGAGAGGGATTCCGGGACTGGCTACAAAGGGAGAAAACTTTAACAGAACGCCAAATTAAGCTAAACAGATTTGGAATTCAGTTGATTCAAATGAGATATTGCTGGGAAAGTCTTTGAAAAATGGAAAACTATACAAGAATAGGTGGAATTGTGACAGTTATTGGAAGTCTTCCTAAGAGAGGAAGAATGCTCAGCTGAGGCTGAAAACTTAGCCAATGGCCATGTGCATCCTCTGCTCATCAAAGTTGAAATTCCAGGACCAGACCCTCCAAACCTTGGCGAGGTGTCATTTCCAGTTAGAAATTTTCACACGAGGAGCCCTGTCTTCTTTGTAAGGCCAATAGTTGCTTGGAGTAAGTCAGAAGTGCTTAAACTACCAAAGGGCAAAGATAATTTTCCCCAAATCCTTATAGGGGTCCAGGGTCATTCAATACCTTCAGGTAGCGACATTGATAACTAAGCACAGAGTTTCCTTAGATGAACCAATGATCTGCCTGTATAATTGAACATAGATTCCACCAGAACTGAGTCTCAAATTAACTTGTGGTTCAAGCCTGCTGTGGACGTTAGCCACTATTCAAGGAAAGGTCTTATAGAAAAGACCCTTAGTCTACTCTGCCCCAGGGTCATAATTGCAAAAGACACAGTCTAAGGTAATTGATTCAAGTTCCTTGGCTTGCACAAGGCAGGCTTTCTCCAGGTCAGGTGGCGATGTCATGGAGATCCACTGTCCCTCAAAGTGAGAACACTGGGTTCTTAAGGGAAAGTAGCTGTGGCCGCTGTACTGTGACTTCCTAAATTCACTAATAATCCTGCCCTTCCTCCCCTCCCCCCAGGCACTTTCACTTACTCACCAACCCCTTTGGCTCAACCTCTGGAAATTACAAAACCAAATGGGTAAGAGGGTTGGGGAATAATCCACCAAACCCTCATCAGGTCCTAAGCTCAGGGTTTCCCAAGCATCAGGGACTTCCGGTGTTGGTGTGTGTGTGCCGGATGTCTCTCACCCGTTCCTCAGTGACAAGCTTGGGAGGGCGGTCTGGGCATTGGTTGTTCTAGTAAAATTTTGGTTTCTGAGGTAAACGTTGAGGAGGCCTCACTGCCTGGTCTGAAGATGAATGGAGTATGTGATTAACTGAGGTTTAATCAGCACATATAGGAAGGAGCCTGATTTTTCATTGGTAACAATCAGAACTTTGCATCAACACGTTTATTATTAATCAACAAATATTTGTCAAGTGCCTGCTCTTCATCAGATACTGAGGTATAACAAAGGAAATTCTAATCTGTTTGTCATGTTTTGGACAGATTGATGATATGTTATGATTCACAAACTTTGGAAGTCTCAGACATTTTGTGTGGAATATTTGAAAGGTTTTGTTTCTGTCATCAAATGTGAAAAGTAGGGTGTGAAGAGAGATTGTGGAGGGGAAAGATCCCTCCTTGTCTATGGTTTCTGTGCCTGGGATGAACTTTGGTAAAAGGAGGTAGTTTGAAGGATGAGTCTCTGATGAGCAAAGTCTGGAAATGAATAGGTGGCTTTTAATTATCTGGCTGTTTCTGCATTGATTAGTTGTTCATTCAAACAGGAAGGCCATGCCAGAGCTTTCTCTCACATTCCTGGGATCTGAATTTACATGTCTGGTGTCTGCTTTCAGAGCACCCCGTCGAAACTTGCTTGTCATTTGCCTTATCTCTTCATCACCAACAACTCGTATAGTTGGGGGAAGAACAGAGACTCACAGTCTCTCTTAAAGAGGCAAAGGACCTCCAAAATCATCTGTCTTTATTTCTTTATCTTACAAGCGACAACTCTGAGGTCCAGAGAGGTGAAGCACCTCCCCCCATGGTGCACAGCTTCTTGGGTCAGGGGTGGGTGAAGCCTGCTTTCCTGCTTCTGTTAAGTGGGCTCTCCCCTGCCTTTATGTATCCTGTGTTTCAAAACCATCCCGTGGCTGATCTGTTAAGAAGAGACTGATAAAGAACTTTTAAGGCAAACCTTTGGATACCCTTTCAGGCAAAATCAGAGAATCATTTTTAGAATCTGGGACAAAAACCGTTCTAAATAAAGGCTTCAAACTTCTGGATGCTTAGTAGTTTCCAAGCTTGATACAATGAGGTCGCCTGGCTTTACCTCCTCAAAGAAAGGCACCTTTATCAGGCACATATCTGGAAACCATTGAATCTGAAGGCAGTGCTGCACAGAGTGGATCCCAGCACTAACTACTTGGATCCATGATGTTAGCTTTGCCACATGCAAGTTGTGTCACCCTGGACAAACCACGTAATTGCTCCATGCCTCAGTTTACCCATCTGTAAATTGGGGATAATGATAACGATGGTGTCTTCCTCAGTTGAATCAATATGTTGTAAAGCACTTTGAGTGGTGCCTGTATTACATATTATCTATTTTTATTATTTACTTGGCTAAACGCAATTAACTGCCTGCCCTATTTATTTCCTACATAAAAATATCTTATAAGAAACAAGGCAAGAAAAACATAAGAAATCATGTGATTTGAAAATGTTGATTCCTTCTGCCCCACTGAGAGACCTGAACACGTGGCCCAAACCGTCGAGTATTAAAGCTTCAAAAAGCTTGAGAGATCACCAGACCCTCCTGCTGGTTTGGGAAAGAACCTGAGGCCCAGAAAAAGGCCTATGACCTTGACTGTCAGGGCCAAGTGCCGGCTATCCCCCAGCAGCCTGGCCATGCCACACTCATCACTCAACTCGCTACAAGATACCTCCCTGGAAAAGGGGGAGACGGTTGAAACAGTAATGGACCCTAGCAAGGAGCATGAATAACTTATTTCAGTTGTCGGAAAGCCTTTCAGCTGAAGAATGTTGAAGTGGAAGGGGGCACATGGCCTGTGTCTTTTCTGAGTCATGCCATACTTCCCCTGAGCCCCATTTCTGAGCCTGCCTACTGGTTTCCAGGAATTCAGTGTGTCTGCCCTGGTGGTGCTGGCAGGGATAGAACTGCTGACTCAGGTCCCCACAAAGCATGAATAAAGTTCTTTCTTAGTTGAATGGGGTCCCCTCATGTCTCTTCAAGTTTGGCCCCCACAAGCTCCAGGGAGAATTAGATGCCCTTAGCTTCACCGTGCATCCAGCTGACATCTCCACAGAGCCAAGTTCTCGGCCAACTTCCCAGTGGGTCATGACCTCACTTTCCAAGATGGCAACATGGATGACCTGGGGAGATAATGAGATGACACATTTTAGTGATTAACCTCATTTAGGTTGTATTATCCTTTTTTATTGTGAAATAGATAATACACTCAAAAGATTATATACTACATATATGTAATTGAAAGGCAAATGATAAAATGAATACCCATGTACCTTCCACCCAACTTTTCATGTTACTGTTTCCTTATATGGGCTAGACCAAAGCTCCTTGAGGCTGTGTGCATATGGTATGTAATATATAAGTGTATGTCTGTATGGCAGATTTAGCAAATATCACAGATGTATATATCTTATATGTATACACACACATATTTATTTATTTATATAAAATAAGTTGCTTAAAGAGGTTTAGCAATTTAAGCAATTGGACCAAGGCAACAGTCATAAGAGGTGGATCTGGATTTGAAGTCAGGTTCGTCTCAAAGCCCGAGCGCTTACTCATTCCCTCCAGTAGCCTCATCCTCCATCACCCTTTGCTCTCCCGCACAACCTTCAGTAGGGTGTGAATGCATGCCTGGCCTCACTAGTGTTTCTCAAAGGGAGGCCCCAGGGAGCTCACTAGAAATGCTGACATCCAGCCTCCATGCCCAGAGATTCTCGTTCCACTGATCTGTCCTGGGGCATAGATACCTACATTTTTAAGCAACCTAGGTGATTTTGATGCATATGAAAATTTGACAGCTAGTCCAGTCCTTCTCAAATTTTAATGCATAGAAATCACCTCAGGGAATCTTGTTAAGATGCAGATACTGATTCAGTAGGTATGGACTGGGGCCTGGATTTTGCATTCCTAACAGACTTCCATGGACCATACTTGTGGTGGAAAGGACCCAGTCCAACCCTCTCATTTTACAGAGGAGAAACCTGTGTCCCGGAGTCATTAAGCGACTCACACAGTTCATCATTAGACAGCCATTTCCTGAATATGGTGAGGGAGATACCAGAGTTAAAAACCATTCCTATTCAATGTATTAATTAAAATAAGACTATTTATTAAATGCCCTTAAGTGAGAGATGCTAAGTTACAGATACTAAAAATGCATGAACCATGCTCTCACATTGCTTATAATCTGGTGGAAGAAGTAAGGCATTTTCATACCTGAAGTCAACAAAGGACAGTAGGAGGAGAGGACATGGAGATTATCTCCCTCCACTGCGACATCTCAGACAAGCGATTTAAACTTTCTGGAACCCCAGCTTTGCCTGCATAAAGCCAGAGACCACAAAGAGCACATCTAGGATTCTACAAAAGAGAATACTTTTTTTTTTAAATCAAAGGCTGAAAACCGTTAGCCCACGGACCAGATGTTACCTATAGACCTTTTTTCCTTGTAGTTTTTAAGAATTAATTATTTTTAAATATATATATATATTTTTGAGAATAATTTTAGATCTATAGACAGGTTGCAAAGCTGGAACAGAGAGTGCTTGTGTGCCCCTCATGCAGTTTCCCCTCGTTCATATTACCATGGTACACTTATCAAAACTAAGGAATTGATATTGGTACGTTACTATACATGAAACTCCAGGGTTGTTGTTGTTTTGTTTTACCAGTTTTTCCATTAATGCCCTCCTTTTGCTTTAGGATCCTATCCAGCTTCTCCAGTCTTCTCTGGTCTGTTTCAGCCTCTCAGGCTTTCCTGGTTTTTCGTGACCTTGAGGGTCTTGAGGAATGCTTGCTAGGTATCTGGCAGAATGCCCCCCAATCTGGGTTTGCGGGTGGACTTTCTCATGATTAGACTGGGGTTATAGGTTTTGGAAAGAATGTGAGAGGGCTGAGTGGCTCTCACAGACATGTTTCTAGTCTTCCTCCCTATGAGAGGCCAGAACACATCACTGGAACATTTTACTACAAGCCCAAACCACCATCACTAGAGCTATAAGAGGTCCCCTGACCCATCCTGCTGTGCCTTTAAAAATCTTGAACCAACTTTGAAAACTTGGGGAGATATTTTATTTAAAAATTGGGATTTCTGCCTTCTCTTGAAAGCAAGAAGACCTGGCCATGCTGGGCTTGCAAGGGCACCCAGCCAAAACTGGCTAGAGCCCAGTGAGTTGCCCGCTTCTACTGGGGCCTAAATTGCCCAGTTCACCATAGTTCCCATCTCTCGTACCATGCATATGCCTCTGAGCTCACTGAATTCCCTGATATTCCATTGCCTTCCTAGCTCCTTCTTGAGGTAGTGGGTTTATTTTTGCAGTATGTATTAACTTAAATGTGTGCAAGACTGGGGAGAGAAGCCAGAGGTGCTGGCATGCTGGGGCAGGTCTTCCTGGAGAGGTGCAACTTGCCTCCTGCCACAGAGCAGCACTTCTCAAAGTGCGGGACCACCAGCATCAGCATCACCCAGAAACTTGTTCAAAATGCAAATTCTTGGCACGATCCCTACTGAATCAGAAACTCTGGAGGGGGTGCCTACAGTCTGTGGTTCAACCGGCCCTGCAGCTGATTCCAACCCATGCTGAAATTGAAGACGCACTGGAGAGACGTCAGCAGCCCTGACATAGGGCGAGCCTGGTGGTCCCGGCCGGGCCGCCTGTGCATCAAGGGTGGGGAGTGGGGGTGGGCACTGACTCTTTCATGGATTCACAAGTCAATGGGATCTGGGGCCAGGGGTCAGTGTGAGTTTATACGCCTCTGGATCCTCAGCATGTGTGGACATAGGCTTTGCTCCGACTATTTCAGCTGCCGTGTGTCAGATTTGGGTAACCACAGCCTGCCCAAGTGGAGGCTCAGGATTCCATGTTTTGTCCTCTCCCATGCCTTCCTCATCAGCCACCCCCAGTCTCTCTGTACCAACTCACCTGCTTGACAATCTCACCAGCTGGGGTGCCTCAGTCGGTGAAGCGTCTGCCTTCGGCTCGGGTCGTGATCCCAGGGTCCTGGGATGGAGCCCCCCATTGGGCTCCCTGCTCCGCGGGAGCCTGCTTCGCCCTCTGCGCCCACTCGTGCTCTTTCTCCCTCTCTCTTTCTCAAGTAGATAAATAAAATCTTTTAAAAAATATCTCACCAACTTAGAAAAGAGAAGAAAACCACTGTGGCCTCTTTTGACTGGCAGGTGATGAACCCCTTGGAGTCAGGCCTTTGTCCATGTGGCAAAGTTCCGTGGGTCTGAGTTACAGTGAGAGCGGGTTTATGTCCATAGGAGAATATTTCGATGGACTTAAAGCATGTATCGTACACATTGTCTATCTTCCTTCACTGTGTCTAGTTTTAATAACTTACCTCAAGTTCTGCCTCCTTCCATCTTCTTCCTCTCAGGATGGTCTCACCTCTCTCTGTCACAGAATTCCTCAACATTTGCACAGTGTCCATACTCCTGCCACGCTGATCTCAAGAACTCCTCTGTCACCTGCTCTCTGCTAGCGCCCCCCCCCCCCCCCCCCCAGGGAGGCTTACCTCTTGCCTCCCTAACAGAGCCCTCTTCAGGGCTCTGGTTATACTTTACCATTTCCAGAAGCAGAGCCCCAGGGAGTGGGATGGTTTGCTATGATCTGCTGGAATTGCCCAACTTCTCTGACAGGGCTTGTGTCTTATTCGTCTCTGGCACATAGGAGGTACTCAATTAACACTTGCTGAGTGAACGAGCTGCCTGCAGACATAGTGCACAGCATGGCCTTGTAGTTAAGCACCCTGGCTCTGGAATCAGTCAGCCTGGTTTTGAATACTGGCTCCACCGAACTGGCTGTGTGCCCTTCAACAAGCCGCTTAACATCTCTGAGCTTCTTGTAAAGGGCAACCTGTCAGTTGTGACCACAGATGTTCTGTGATGACCATATGAGCTAAAAATACTTAAAACAGTGCCTGGTACCTGGTAGTGCTCAATACATATTAGCAGTAATAGTCCCTTGGTGATGATTTATTGAATTGGATTGATAACATTCTCTAGTTAAAATTTTACCTGATGAAATTCCTTTTTTTTTTTTTTTTTTTTTTTAGAGAGGGGTGAGGGGCAGATGGAACAGGAGAGAAAGAATCCTAAGCAGGCTCCATGCCCAGCACGGAGCCCAACATGGGGCTCGATCTCACAACCCTGAGATCTTGACCCAAGCTGAAATCAAGAGTCAGATACCTAACTGACTGAGCCACCCACGGTGCCCCAAAATTCCTTTTCTTTAAGAAAAAAGATTTGTGACCCTTGACCAAATAAAGGCTTGGAGGGATGCCTACCTGCTTGACAAGAAAGGCCTTTGTTGCTCTCTTTAAGTTTTCTTTCCTGCGTAGCAACAAGTTGGGACTGATCAGGCTCACAAGGTAGATTTGGGATAGATGCATCCTGAGAGAGAAACCCAAAGTTCAGAAGCATTTCTGCTGTTTAGAGCAACTCCAGAAGTATTTCTTCCAAACAGCTTCAAGAAGGCGTTAAATCCATTCACTTGCTATAGACATATGTACATGACTGCAAGCCTATTTGTATCCGGGAAAAAGATTCTGAATGTGATCCAATTCTTGTGCATTTTACCTATTTTATTTTGAGCTGGCTGCCTTCTGTGACAGGGTTGTAATTAATATTGTAGAGCAGGAGGCTCATTAAATCGGTCTCATTATGACTGCTCAGGTTCTGGGGCTTCGCTCAAAAGGATTTCCCTGTTATCAGTGCCTGACATATATTCCTCATCAAGGAGGCCAATTCTCTTCTGTTGAGGACTGTCTCCCAAATGGAGATGGTATTTATTCTGACTTGTACTATTAGTGTGAAAAATGTAGCCCCTGATGACAGACGCATAGACCTCTGTCATAGGCGAGGCTCCCTTTACACAGACATGAGGAATATAGGAATTTATAAGACAGTATGCTTTCAGTGGCTGGAATGCCCACTGCATTCATGCTTAGGTCTTTGGCTCAGTGAGAAGTTTTGAAAAGGAAAAGAAACATCCTAATTATAAACCTGTGGAATCTTCATGTCAGAAGAGCCTTCAGTAGTCATTGGACCTTCTCCCCAGCATGTGAGTTCTTAGCAATCAAGATTTCTGATTCTCTGGCTTTGCATGATTGCTTCCTTTGGCAGAGAGCTCCCTACCTCCATTGTGGCCGAATTCCTTTTCAAACAGAGCTAAAGAAAATAATTTGTATTCTTGATTTACTTCCCCCTTGACCCTAGCTCTGCCGCCCAGAGCTGTACAAAACAAGTTTGGTCACTCTTCCTGAGAAAGCTTTCTGAGTGTTCCAGAGAGCTCTCGTCTCCCCTTCTAATCCTCTCTTTTTAAAATTAAGTGCCTTCTCTTCCCCTGAAGCTTGGCCAGATCTGTCATCCTTCTGTTCAGTGATTGAATGTTAAGATACCTTAAAGTTCTCCAAGGATGTGGCATCCAGAAGGGAATGAACCTTCCGGGTGGGTCCAGTCCACCCAAGGGCCCAAGGAGGCAGCTGCCCCTACAGAGACAGGGTTTCTGGAATTTTCTGTGGAGGGTTGCATCCCAGGGGCCCTCTCGGAGATGGAAGTTTTGCTCTCTCTTCCCTCAGACTTTTGCCGCAGTAATTGCACCTTGCCTCATCCGTACCTGCTCAAGGCATTGTCTTTGGGAAGTACTCCTAGACCAGCTGCAGCTCAGGGACTTCAGTGTCAGGCTGCCTGGATTCAAAGCCCAGCTCTGCTGCTTGCCATCTGGTGTGACCCTGGATAAGTTGCCCAACCTCTCTGAGCCTCAGTAGGGACGGCGATAGGGTCTACTTCATAGCCTGTGGTGAGACTTGATAAGCTTACGTGTGTAAAGGGTAGCAGAGCTCCTGAGAAATGCCTGAGAGCATGTGAGTGATTATTAACAAGAACCAAACCCTGATCATCTACACCTCCTTGCTTCCCATACGCTGGGCTTGGAGTCTCTTAATTTTGACATTCTGGGAGTAATCTCAATCCTAAGAAGGAGATGGGGTGGGCAATTGACAGTGATTCCAAATGAATTTGTCTTTTGGTTCAGTTCTTCTCCTGAGTCTAGCCCAACACTAACACACACTGAGAACCCTTTTCACCTAGAACACTTATTATATAAAATCTCATTTGATGAGAAAGAGAGAGGGAATGGACTGGATAACTGGATGTTCTTTCCAGTGTTTTAGTTACAATGATCTCTCTCTCTCTCTTTATCTCTCTCTCCCCCTCTCTCCTTCCTATCTCTGTCTCCTTCCTTCAAATGAAATCTTACTCAAAACTACGGTTCTGATGTAAGACAGATAATAGATGAACACGTCCCTCTGGCAGTTTTAATCTTCTCTCCTTGGCAAAAGCAGCCTCATTGTTTGGGAAGCCCCTGGAGGTTGTCTGTGGAATCCTGGCATTCTGAGCTCCACATTTGAAAACTTCTGCGTGAATCAGTTCCTCATCCAATTTTCTGAAATCTGGCCCCAGTCCTTCTACCTGCCTGATCCCCTTTTCTGTAGATTCGTAGCACCTCTGCCTCAGGTTAGAATCCTCCCTCCGCTGCCCTCTGCCAAACCAGCAATGTGCATCGCTTCCCCCCACCCAAATTCTGTGAGGATCTTCCCAGCTCAACCCTCCAAGTGATTTTTTATTTTATCCTCCTCTGACCTCAACATACTGGGCCTCCCTGAGAGTTGACAGCCATTCCCCACTCCCATCTTAAAGAAGGACCCCAGGGTTTAGGTGTTCAGTCGTGGAGCGGAGGTGGGAGTGGGCAAGAAGCAAGTCAAAGTCATCCTCCAAGGGAGGGGTCTGGGAGAGGCGAATGGAGAAGGAGACAGATGTGCCACAGAGCTAAAGAGTTAGCCATTCAAGCAACAAGCCTCATGGGAGTCCTTGTCCTCTTTGACCTTTCTGCAGTTTCCTTTCCTTCCTTCCCTTGCATTATGTTTTCCTTACTCAGCATCATGCACTGTTCCATGAACTGGGACTTTAGGAAGAAAGACATCACAGTCCCTGCCCCTCAGGGGCTCACAACCCAATGAAGGAAACTAATGAGTAAACTTTGCTGGTCCCCAGGTGCCCCTGAGAGTCACTGATCACTTGCTCTTTTGGCTCAAGATTTCTACCAATGCATCCCTCATTTCCTAACCCGATTTCCTCTCAGAGCTTAGTTTAAGTAATTCCATCTTCTTCAATTTCCTACGGCCTGACGAGTATGGGGAATAAAACCCTACATGCTCTCATTATGCAAATTTTTATATTGCACACCTGTGGCCAGATGAATCTTTACAAAACTCCACCTTTGTCGCGGCATTCCCTTTCCCAAAGACTTCCAAGGAAGTGCTAACTCCCCAGCTCCTTCTCAGAGCTCCAGGGCACCCAGCAGGTTCTTTCTCTTCTCAACTGGCCCTGATTGCAGATGCTGATCATTGAGCAATAAATCCATTCTGCCTCGTGGTGTTGCTTGCATTGTTGTCTCGGTTATTGATGAACTCATTATTTAGCTTCTCGGAGATTTAGGCCATGCCTTCCTAATTACTTTTAAAAAATGAGAGTCATTATGGAAAAAGCAGGATCTGGACCCATCCCGTGTCTTCCCCTCTCCCAGAGAGACCCCTGGTCTGTCCCCTTCTTACCATTTAAAAAACATACTTTAAATGCAGACATATTATGTATTCATGGATTATATAGAGTATTATTTTCATTATGTGTGTGTTTGCATAAATGGCATTGCACAATATGCATCATTCTGCAATCTAAGCTTTTCACTCAATATATTTTTGAGATCTATTAACACCGACGTGTACAATTCCTAGTTAGTTCCATTAAATTACTCTATTGTATTCTATGAAGCTAGTGTGCTGCATTTGATTTATCCCTTCTCCTCATGATGGATATTTAGGTTGTTGCTAATTTTTTCTTGTTATAAATAATGCTCCAGTGAACATCCCATACATATGCCAAACTATTTTAAACCCCGTGGGAGACAGGAATGGTGAATTCTAATTTTTGGATCCTCTTTTCCCCTTAGCACAGGGCCCTGCCTGTGGCAGATAATTAATAGATTTATTAATACATACATTGCACAACATATGTATATGTAAACTAATACTCAAAGTCACGTTTTGAAGTAATGTTTTAAGCGGAAGTACAAGTTCAAAGCTGACAGTGTTCTGGGCATCAACGTCCAATCCGGGTGATGCCCAGAAATTGGGGCTGCTCCTTCCTCTGAGACAGAAGCTTTTAAGGCTCTTTTCTCTGGATACAGAGGTGACTCCTATAGAGATCATAGGGGAAAATCAACAGATTGTATCCCAGAAGGAGACTTGCTAGTGGGTGTATTTAATACTTTCCCGTTCTTCTCCCTCCTCCCTCACTACCTTTTCTGTTTTTTTTTCTGACGAGGTCGCTGGAGATTGTTGGGAGCACCAAATGTCTCAACAAGCCATGGCAGCCAAACCCCTCATGCTAGTGGGTGGAGCGGGTGGGTCATGGAGCAGGTAGGTCACTGTATAATGGTAACGAAAGGTTCTGCTTAACCTGAGCGCCCCTCAACCACGAGGCAGGCCGAGATCAAGCTGGGAGCCCTGGAAAGCTGTTTGAGGTGTTCTCCCCTTTCTTCTGATTGGTTAACCCAGCAGGTGTTTGTGTAGCACAGGTGAATCAGAGGTGGGGCTCTGGCCTCAAGGAGCTCGTGTCTGCTAGGAAAGGTCAGACGGAGAAACAGAACTTCCAAACAGTAGGCACCAGGAGAAGCACCAATTAATGCAGGGTTGCAGAGAGGAAGGCACATAGGCCTCCCCCGGTTGAGGAAGCTTCATCTGGGAGCTGACGCCAGCTTGGAGCCTGCAGTGGGATTTCGGCCAGCGGGGCTGGGAATAGGAGGAAGTGGTGTTGCGAGTGAGGTCCAGTGAGGTTTCAGAGGGACCTGCGGTGGCAGAGGGATGAATCTGGCACGTGAGCTACTGGTTTAGTTATGTTCCTCTAGAAGAACAGGGAGGGAGTCTGGAAGGCATGCCAAGGGAGGAGTGAGTAGCAGGGTTGTGTTCCATTCCCGAATCCCCACCAAAGATGGCAAACTCTGAAGATGTTTGCCAATAAAGGCAGACTTATTCTACTTGACTTATATTTCTTTCTTACTGAGGCTTAACAAGTATCAAGGGCACAGATCTTAAGTGTAAGACTCCATGAATATTGACACATGTAACAACCATACTGGTCAAAATGTAGAGCATTTTGAACCCAAAGTCTCCCTGGTGCTCCCTGCCGGACAGCACGGAAGCCTGTCTCCACACACCCAAGTCAGTCCCCGCTGCCTTTGACTTGCATTACCTGGATCAGTTTTGCCTGTTGTTCAATGTCACGTACGTGGGCCTCCTGCAGAGCAGCCCGTGGGGAGTTTCTTCAGCGGCACCGTGCAGAACGGTTGGGGAGAGGAAAAGGAGATTGTGGCTGGAGCCTAGGGGAGCAGGGGAATGAGGGCTCTGTGCCAGGGTGGCGGCCGTGAGAAGGGGACAGGGGCCGCAGCTGCCGAGGACGGCACGGAGAGGTGAGGGGGGCTCCCCGGGAACAGACGAGTGAAGCCGGGGCTGTTTAGGGGTGTGCACGGCCCTACTGAGCTCTGGCCTGCCCCAGGGCAGCATCCAGTTAGAGAGCCGGTGCCTCCCAGCACACTGGTTTCACACAGAAAAGGTTCTGCGGCGGCCCAGGAGGAAGCAGTGTTCTCTGCTACGGGGTCTGCTGCAGCCTCTCACCATGTTCCTCAGCTCGTCTTCCCTCATCAGCTGTCTCCGCAATGTTGACAATGACACCCCAACCCTTCTGTGGCTGTTGGGATGGCCACAGGCTCCAGAGGACCGAGGAGTCACATGGGGGTAAAAAAGCAATTCCGAATGAGTCAGTAGCACCGGGGAGTTTGCCTTGTTGGTGCAACCGAGCACGGCCGGCGGAAGTGGACGGGGGATCTGGCAGTTTGCCTTTCTTGCAGGAAGAAGGCAGTTCCGTGAAGCAGTTGGGAGGGCCATTCCTAGGGACCAGGGACAAATACTTCCCATCCCCAGTATTTTTATCTGAATGAGCTCAGGGTCAGGTAGAAACTACGGGAGTAAGGGAATGACCTTGATGGAGAAGAGGAGGCCAAGCGCTATCTGGGGAGAGGGTGAGGAAATTGGCGAGAAATGTACAAGGAGGGGAGGCCAATGTTAGGGGCCGCTGTCCAGCACCTCGTCTTATACTATCCAGTGGGTACTGATCGTACTGATGAATCCCAAATCTTTGGGGTTACCAGTGACTCCCTCCACCCGCTAGTCCTTCAGGAATAACCACCTGGAGACCCAGGTATAATCATGAAATGAATCCCCCTGATCCTTTCCCATCTTGGGAAACCATTCTGCTAGTTTCTTGCTACTTCATGCTGCCTGTGACTTGCTAAGTGTTGAATCTTTAATGTGCTGCATAATCCAGTGTCCTGTGTTGGAACAGGTGTGAGAAGGGAGATTTCAAAAGCAAATAAACATGAAGAAGCCTTTCTTCCCTCATTGATGGACTACCAGCGTGTGCGGGAGGTGGGGCAGCACTTGGGGTGGGAAGCTAGTGGTGGAGGTAGCCTGTGAATGAGGGCCCATCAGCCTTCCCCTTTTGGGACACACTTCCAGCTGGGAAGAGATGTAAACAAATGATTATCAAACACACTGAGATGATAAGTACAGCGATACAGGTGTGGGAGTCCAGGAGAGGGAGGGATTCATTTTGCCTAGGCAGTCACAGAAGGCGGAGACACTGGGGCTGGGTTCTGCAGGATACGTTTACCAAAAAAGGCATCCTAGGCAAAAGAAACTGTCCACCAAAAGAGCAAGACAGTGTGAGGAATGGAAGTCTAGAATGGAGGAGGGTGGGGGGAGGGGGAGAGGGGGACACAGGGAAATGACACAGAGAACAGGGAGGGGGTGCACTGTGAGGATGTCTGTAGGGGGTGACACTGCAGGCAGTGTGGGTGGGAGATGATAGGGTCACTGGGCTTGTCCTGGGCAAAAGTGTGACGTGGTTCACATTCCCTCCTTCTGGACTCCTTCACCCCTTTCGCGTTCCCCTCGCCAGGTGTCTTTATGGCTTCCCTCCTCCCCCTCATAACAAACCCCAAATCACGATTCCTGTTTCTACCAAGTCAAAAGAGGTGATGGGTGAGGGCCAGGTGGCAGGAGAGCTGAGCTTTGCCAGCACTTGCCAGCCACGCATCAGGCAGCATACTTAGGTGGTTGTGTTCTCACCACAGTTAAGCCTCCTAAGACTGTGGTGATGTTTGGAATTCTCACCCGCATTTCACAGATAGAAACTGTGGCTCAGAAAGGTTATGTAACTTGCTCCAGTTCACACAGCCAGGCGGGGAGAACTGTGATTCCGGTCCAAAGTGTTCTGATTCTGGGGTCCACAGTCTTAACCCCCACACTGAGCCCATAGTCTCTGAATGCCTCGTTCTGCCAGATCACATGTGTGCAGTAACAAAGTCCTCAGTCCTCAGAGCAGTCAGTCAGACAGGGAAGGCCACAGGGAAGAAGAGGGAGGGTGGGAAGTCTCAGGTAGGACATGGTCAGTTCCTCGCACAGGGCTGACCCAGGGCCCACTCCCACAGAACACTCGGAAGGGGCAGCCCCAACGGCTCACATATGTATGTTTAGGGGCCCATAAAAATATCCTGATCTTTTAAAATCAGAAGGAAAAAATGTACTTTTAGGACAAAAAATGATATAGTCATCCTTATAACAATGCAATCACAAAACATAATTTTAATGTTCTTTTTTTTTTAACGGAAGAAACAATCCTTCAAGGCAAAAATGCCAAGGGCCCACAAAAGTCACAATGTGGCCCTGACCTGGCCTTTTCCACTTCCCTTGTGCCAAATTCATTTAGCACCTGAGTTCTCCCTGCCTCTTATGTCTGTGCTATCTTCCTTTCCTTCTGCCAATGTTGTAACTCAGGCCATGCTGGGACCATTGTAGTAGCTTCCTCTCCGGTGACGCTGCTTTCACCTTCTCTCTCTTTTCCCAACCTTCTCCCAACTTGCAGTGTTCTCCGATCTGTTTCTATTTATTTTATATTTTTATGATATTGTATTTATCCTCATGGTTGTATGTGTGTCATGTGTTTGGCCAGAGGGTTTGGGGTCACTTGTGTCCCTTTAGAAGTGAGGCCAATGCATTTTAAAAAAAATTAAAGGTTAAAATTGGTAATATATAACATGGGGGTTAGCATTTTAGCCATCTCTAAGTGTCCAACCCAGTGGCGTTAAGTACGTTTGTGTCGTGGTACCACCACCACTATCTATTGCCAAAGCCTTTTCATCACTGGAGACAGGAACTCTGTGACCACCATTAAGCTATAATTCCCCATTACCTCTTCCCCAATCCCTGGTACCTTCTTTATTTTTTTTCTCTAGATTTATGGAGATATAATTGACATGCAACATTGTGTAAGTTTAATGTGTACATCATAATGATTCAATATGTATATATTGGAAAATAATTACCACAATAAGATTAGGTAACATCCATCATTTCACACAGCAACAATCGTGTGTGTGTGTATGTGAACTTTTAAGATCTACTCTCTTGGCAACTTTGAAATACACAATACAGGATTGTTAACTATGGTCACCGTTACATCCCCAGAATTTATTTATCTTCTAACTGGAAGTCTGTCTCCTTTGACTGCCTTCATCCATTTCCTCTCCTGTTCCCCCACCCCCTGCCCTGGCAACCACCAGTCTGTTTTCTGTTTCTAGGAGATTGATTTTTTTTTAGATTTCACAGGTACTTGAGATCACACAGTATTTGTTTTTCTCTAGTATTTTCGATTCTACTTTCTGTCTTTATGTTGCCTATTCTAGGTATATAAATGGAATAATGCAATATTTGTCCTTCTGTATCTGGCTGCTTTCACCTAGCATGATGTTTCCCAGGTTCATCTATGTTGTAGCCTGTGTCAGAACTTCATTCTTTTTTATGGCTGAGGATATTGCATTGTACATATATCCCCCATTTTGTTTATCCATTCATCTGTTTATGGACATTTAAGTTATTTCTACCCTTTGCTACTGTGACTAATACTGCTATGAACATCGGTGTACAAATATCTGTTTGAGTCCCTGCTTTCAATTTTTTGGGTTTATACTTAGAAGTAGAATTGATGGGACATATGGTAATTTTATGTTTAAGTTTTTGAGGAACTGCCAAGCAGCAAACCACTTTTTTTTCATGTGTGATGAACGAAGCTGTCCTCAAGTCCACTCTCCAAAGCCTGGCTCTCGAGATTAAACGATTGTAAACATTTGTCAAAACTCATCAAGTTGTGCATTTTTAAATGGTGAAAGTTACTCTAAGTGATTATGACTCAATAAACTAGACTTTAAAAACATAACCTCCTTGTAGAGGAGGGCAAATTCCTTAGTGGAGGCTTGAGATGGATACAGCAAAGGAGAAACTGTGGAAAGAAAGGGATTTTCTGAATGGGAGGGGAGAAGAAATGAATGACCAGCCTCACAGTCTTATGTAGGTAAAGCTAAGTTTGTGTTATAAATGTTAGTGTTGGTGAGCATAGTTTATGCAACTATTGTTTTTTATTCAGCAACATTCACTTATGATGCATCTGCTGTGTGACATTTTACAGCACCATTTGTCTCAAGTTACAAGCACAGAATGAAAGTGTTAATTAAAAATAAAATGTCACTTAAAAAATATAAAATCTGATATACAAATCGATGGAAAGATATCCCTGTTTTCGTAGATTAGAAGCCTTAATATTGCTCAAATGTCCATACTGCCCAAAATGATCCACAGATTCAATGCAATCCCTATCCAAATCTCAATGGTGTTTTTGCAGAAATAGAAAAATCTCTTCTCGAATTCATACAGAATCTCAAGGAACCCCGAATAGCCAAAACAATCTGGAAGAAGAACAATGAAATTGAAGGTCTCACATTTCCTGATTTCAAAATGTGCTACAAAGCTACAGCAATTAAAATAGTATGGTACTGGCATAAAGACAGACATACAGACCATGAGACAGAATAGAGAGCCCAGAAATAGCTCTCACATATATCATCAAATGATTTTCAATAAGGGGGCCAAGATTACTCAATAGGGAAAGTACAGACTTTTCAACAAATGGTGTTGGGGAAAACTGGATATCCACCTGCAAAAAAATGAAGTTGGACCCTTATTCTACACCATTTAAAGAATCAGCTCAAAGTGGATAAAAGTCCTAAATGTAAGAGCTGCAACTATTAAACTCTCAGAAAAAATCATATAGGAAAAGTCGCTGGATTTGTCAATGACTTCTTAGGCATTGACACCTAAAGCATAGGTAAAAAAAAATTAGGTAAGTTGTATTTCATCAAAATTAAACACTTTTGTGCATCAAAGGACATTATCAACAGGGTGAAAAAGGCAGCCCACAGAAAAAAATCATAGATCTGATGAAAGATTGATATCTACAATGAATAAAGAATTCTTACACCTCAACAATATTAAAACAAACAATCCAATTTAAAACTAGGCAAAGGATTCAAGTAGACATTTTTCCAAAGAAGATATATGCAAAGGGCCAATAAGCATACCAAAACTGCTCAATATTACCGGTCTTTTTTTTCTTTAAATTTTTTATTGTTATGTTAATCACCATACATCACATCATTAGTTTTTGATGTAGTGTTCCATGATTCATTGTTTGTGCATAACACCCAGTGCTCCACGCAGAATGTGCCCTCTTTAATACCCATCACCAGGCTAACCCATCCCCCCACCCCCTCCCCTCTAGAACCCTCAGTTTGTTTTTCAGAGTCCATCGTCTCTAATGGTTCGTCTCCCCCTCCGACTTACTCCCCTTCATTCTTCCCCTCCTGCTATCTTCTTCTTTTTTTTTCTTAACATATATTGCATTATTTGTTTCAGAAGTACAGATCCATGATTCATCAGTCTTGTACAATTCACAGTGCTCACCATAGCACATACCCTCCCCAATGTCTATCACCCAGCCACCCAATCCCTCCCACCCCCCCACCACTCCAGCAACACTCCATTTGTTTCCTGAGATTAAGAATTCCTCATATCAGTGAGGTCATATGATACATGTCTTTCTCTGATTGACTTATTTCACTCAGCATAACACCCTCCAGTTCTATCCATGTCGTTGCAAATGGCAAGATCTCAGTCCATTTCATGGCTGCATAATATTCCATTGTGTATATATACCACCTCTTCTTTATCCATTCATCTTTTGATGGACATCTTGGCTCTTTCCACAGTTTGGCTATTGCGGACATTGCTGCTATAAACATCGAGGTGCACGTACCCCTTCGGATCCCTACATTTGTATCTTTGGGGTAAATACCCAGTAGTGCAATTGCTGGCTCATATAGTAGCTCTATTTTCAACTTTTTGAGGAACCTCCATACTGTTTTCCAGAGGGGTTGCACCAGCTCGCATTCCCACCAACAGTGGAGGAGGGTTCCCCTTTCTCCGCATCCCCGCCAACATCTGTCGTTCCCTGACTTGTTAATTTTAGCCATTCTGACTGGTGTGAGGTGGTATCTCATTGAGGTTTTGATTTGGATTTCCCTGATGCCGAGCGATGTTGAGCACTTTTTCATGTGTCTCTTGGCCATTTGGATGTCTTCTTGGAAAAATGTCTGTTCATGTCTTCTGCCCATTTCTTGATTGGATTATTTGTTCTTTGGGTGTTGAGTTTGATAAGTTCTTTATAGATTTTGGATACTAGCCCTTTCTCTGATATGTCATTTGCAAATATCTTTTCCCATTCTGTCGGTTGTCTTTTGGTTTTGTGGACTGTTTCTTTTGCTGTGCAAAAGCTTTTTATCTTGATGAAATCCCAATAGTTCATTTTTGCCCTTGCTTCCCTTGCCTTTGGCAATGTTTCTAGGAAGAAGTTGCTGCGGTTGAGGTCGAAGAGGTTGCTGCCTGTGTTCCCCTTTAGGATTTTGATGGACTCCTGTCTCACATTTAGGTCTTTCAGCCATTTGGAGTCTATTTTTGTGTGTGGTGTAAGGAAATGGTCCAGTTTCATTCTTCTGCATGTGGTTGTCCGATTTTCCCAACACCATTTGTTGAAGAGACTGTCTTTTTTCCATTGGACATTCTTTCCTGCTTTGTCAAAGATCAGTTGACCATAGAGTTGAGGGTCCATTTCTGGGCTCTCTATTCTGTTCCATTAATCTATGTGTCTGTGTTTGTGCCAGTACCATACTGTCTTGATGATGACAGCTTTGTAATAAAGCTGGAAGTCCGGAATTGCAATGCTGCCAGCTTTGCTTTGCTTTTTCAACATTCCTCTGGCTATTCGGGATCTCTTCTGGTTCCGTACAAATTTTAGGATTATTTGTTCCATTTCTTTGAAAAAAGTGGATGGTATTTTGGTGGGGATTGCGTTGAATGTGTAGATTGCTCTAGGTAGCATTGACACCTTCACAATGTTTGTTCTTCCAATCCATGAGCATGGGACGTTTTTCCATTTCTTTGTGTCTTCTTCAATTTCTTTCATGAGTCTTTTATAGTTTTCTGAGTACAGATCCTTTGCCTCTTTGGTTAGATTTATTCCCAGGTATCTTATGGTTTTGGGTGCAATTGTAAATGGGATCGACTCCTTAATTTGTCTCTCTTCTGTCTTGTTGTTGGTGTATAGGAATGCCACTGATTTCTGTGCATTGATTTTATATCCTGCCACTTTACTGAATTCCTGTATGAGTTCTAGCAGTTTTGGGGTGGAGTCTTTTGGGTTTTCCACATACAGTCTCCTTTCATCTGCAAAGAGTGAGAGTTTGACTTCCTCTTTGCCAATTTGGATGCCTTTGATTTCTTTTTGTTGTCTGATTGCTGTGGCTAGGACTTCTAATACTATGTTGAAGAGCAGTGGTGAGAGTGGACATCCCTGCCGCGTTCCTGACCTTAGGGGAAAAGCTCTCAGCTTTTCCCCATTGAGAATGATATTCGCTGTAGGTTTTTCATAGATGGCTTTTATGATATGGAGGTATGTACCCTCTATCCCTATACTCTGGAGAGTTTTGATCAAGAAAGGATGCTGCACTTTGTCAAATGCTTTTTCTGCACCTATTGAGAGGATCATAGGATTCTTGTTCTTTCTTTTGTTAATGTATTGTATCACGTTGATTGATTTGTGGATGTTGAACCAACCTTGCAGCCCAGGGATAAATCCCACTTGGTCGTGGTAAATAACCCTTTTAATGTACTGTTGGATCCTATTGGCTAGTATTTTGGTGAGAATTTTTGCATCCATGTTCATCAAGGATATTGGTCTCTAATTCTCCTTTTTGTTGCAGTCTTTGGTTTTGGGATCAAGGTAATGGTGGCCTCATAAAATGAGTTTGGAAGTTTTCCTTCCCTTTCTATTTTTTGGAACAGTTTCAGGAGAATAGGTATTAATTCTTCTTTAAATGTTTGGTAGAATTCCCCTGGGAAGCCATCTGGCCCTGGGCTTTTGTTTGTTGGGAGATTTTTGATGACTGCTTCAATTTCCTTAGTGGTTATAAGTCTGTTGTTCAGGTTTTCCATTTCTTCCTGGTTCAGTTTTGGTAGTTGATACATCTCTAGGAATGCA
The DNA here is from genome assembly GCF_003265705.2 of Callorhinus ursinus. Classification (NCBI taxonomy): domain Eukaryota; kingdom Metazoa; phylum Chordata; class Mammalia; order Carnivora; family Otariidae; genus Callorhinus; species Callorhinus ursinus. Next base: position 1,796,241 of record NW_027397131.1, read on the forward strand.
TCCATTTCTTCCAGGTTATCTAATTCGCTGGCATATAGTTGCTCATAATATGTTCTTATAATTGTTTGTATGTCTTTGGTGTTGGCTGTGATCTCTCCTCTTTCATTCATGATTTTGTTGATTTGGGTCATTTCTCTTTTCTTTTTGAGAAGTCTGGCCAGGGGTTTATCAGTCTTGCTAATTCTTTCAACGAACCAACTCCTAGTTTCGTTGATCTGTTCTACTGTTCTTTTGGTTTCTATTTCATTGATTTCTGCTCTGATCTTTATTATTTCTCTTCTCCTGCTGGGTTTAGGCTTTATTTGCTGTTTTGTCTCTAGCTCCTTTAGGTGTAGGGTTAGGTTGTGTCTTTGAGACCTTTCTTGTTTCTTGAGAAAGGCTTGTATTGCTATATACTTTCCTCTTAGGACTGCCTTGGCTGCATCCCAAAGATTTTGCACAGTTGTGTTTTCATTTTCATTGGTTTCCATGAATTTTTTAAATTCTTCTTTAATTTCCTGGTTGACCCATTCATTCTTTAGTAGGATGCTCTTTAGCCTCCATGGATTTGAGTTCTTTCCGACTTTCCTCTTGTGATTGAGTTCTAGTTTCAAAGCATTGTTGTCTGAAAATATGCGGGGAATAATCCCAATCTTTTGGTACCGGTTGAGACTTGATTTGTGACCTAGGATGTGATCTATTCTGGAGAATGTTCCATGGGCAGTAGAGAAGAATGTGTATTCCGTTGCTTTGGCATGGAACGTTCTGAATATGTCTGTGAAGTCCATTTGGTCCAGTGTGTCATTTAAAGTCTTTATTTCCTTGTTGATCTTTTTCTTAGATGATCTGTCCATTTCAGTCAGGGGGGTGTTAAAGTCCCCCACTATTATTGTATTGTTGTCAATGTGTTTCTTTGCTTTTGTTGTTAATTGCCTTATATAATTGGCTGCTCCCGTGTTCGGGGCATAGATATTTACAATTGTTAGATCTTCTTGTTGGATAGACCCTTTAAGTAGGATATAGTGTCCTTCCTCATCTCTTGTTACAGTCTTTGGTTTAAGATCTAATTTGTCTGATATAAGGATTGCCACCCCAGCTTTCTTTTGGTGTCCATTAGCATGGTAAATGGTTTTCCACCCCCTCACTTTCAATCTGGGGGTGTCTTTGGGTGTAAAATGAGTCTCTTGCAGATAGCATATCATTGGGTCTTGTTTTGTTATCCAATCTGATAGCCTGTGTCTTTTGATTGGGGCATTTAGCCCATTTACATTCAGGGTAACTATTGCAAGATATGAATTTAATTCCATTGTATTGCCTGTAAGGTGACTGTTACTGTGTATTGTCTGTGTTCCTTTCTGATCTATGCTGCTTTTAGGCTCTCTGCTTACAGGACCCCTTTCAATATTTCTTGGAGGGCTGGTTTCGTGTTTGCAAATCCCTTTAGTTTTTGTTTGTCCTGGAAGCTTTTGATTTCTCCTTCTATTTTCAATGACAGCCTAGCTGGATATAGTATTCTTGGCTGCATATTTTTCTCGTTTAGTGCTCTGAAGATATCATGCCAGTCCTTTCTGGCCTGCCAGGTCTCTGTGGATAGGTCTGTTGCCCATCTAATGTTTCTACCATTATAGGTTACATATCTCTTCTCCCAAGCTGCTTTCAAGATTTTCTCTTTGTCTCTGAGACTCCTAAGTTTTACTATTAGATGTCGGGGTGTTGACCTATTTTTATTGAATTTGAGAGGGGTTCTCTGTGCCTCCTGGATTTTGATGCCTGTTTCCTTCCCCACATTAGGGAAGTTCTCTTCTATAATTTGCTCCAATATACCTTCTGCCCCTCTCTCTCTTTCTTCTTCTTCTGAGATCCCAAGTATTCTAATGTTGTTTTGTCTTATCGTATTGCTTATCTCTCAAATTCTGCCCTCGTGATCCAGTCGTTGTTTATCTCTTTTTCTCAGCTTCTTTGTTTTCCATCATTTAGTCTTCTATATTGCTAATTCTCTCTTCTGCCTCATTTATCCTAGTGGTTAGTGCCCCCATTTTTGATTGCACCTCATTAATAATAGCCTTTTTGATTCCGACTTGGTTAGATTTTAGTTCTTTTATTTCTCTAGGAAGTGTTTCTCTAATAACTTCCATGCTTTTGTGAAGCCCAGCTAGTATCTTTTTAAAATCATGATTCTGAACTCTAGGTCCGACATCATACTAATGTCTGTATTGAGTATGTCCCTGGTAGATGGTACTACATCTTGTTCTTTTTGTTGAGGTAGTTTTTTTTGTCTTGTCATTTAGTCCAGAGAATAACAGATGAATGAGAGAACAAAATGCTACAGGTTAACAACGTCCCCAGAAAATATACTCTAAACAAATCAGAAAAGACCTGAAACCAGTGGAAAAGAAAGGGAAAGAAAGAAAAAACAAAGAGAAAAAAAAGGAAAAAGAAAAAGATAAAAACAAACAAAAACAGAACAAAACAAAAAAAAACAGCATATGATCAAATATGATAAGGCTGGTGCATAGATTATTGCCCCACACTAGATTTTGGGTGTATTTTGGTCTGTTAGAAGAACGTGCCTACTAAAATTTTAAAGAAAGAAAGACTTATATATGTACAAAATAAGGGTTGATACAAGGAAGGGATGGAATATGACTGTTAGGATGAAAATTATAAAAAATTTTAAAAAAGGAATTAATAAGGTGCTTGAAAAAAGAAAGAAGAGGATTAAAAAAAAAGAAAGAAAGGAAAGGAAAAAAAAAGGGGAGAGAATGTGATCAGGCAGGAGACTAGAACAAAGCCATACACTAGAGATTTAGGGTATATTTTGATATGTTAGAAGAAACTGTATCTCAAAATTTTAAAGAGAGAACAACTTATATATATATGCCAAAAATAAGGGTAATTACTATGAAGGGATAGAATATGACTCTAAAAATGAAAAATAAAGAAAATTTTTTTAAAAAGGGATTGATAAGATGTTCGTTGAAAAAGAGAAAAAGAAAAATTCAAAAAAAAAACAGTTAAAAAAATTAACTTTGAAAGACTAATGAATCATGGTAAAAAAGCCATGAATTCTATGTGCAGTATTCCCCTAGCGCTGGAGTTCTCCCATTCTTCTTGATCGGTAAACTTGGTCTTGGCGGGCTGTTCGTGCTGATCTTCTGGGGGAGGGGCCTGTTGCCATGGTTCCCAAATGTCTTCGCTGGAGGCGGAATTGCCCCCGCCCTTGTCAGTCCAGGCTAAGCAATCTGCTTGGGTTTGCTCTCAGGAGCTTTTGTTCCCTGCTTTGGAAAATGGCGGCCTCCCAATCTCCTCCCCAGAGGAGCCGAGAACTCGAGGCCCCCCTCCTCAGTGCACCCCCAGAGAAAAGCAGTCTGTCACTCCCGTCTCCCCGGTCTCCCCGGTCTCTGGCCGCACTCCGTGCTCACCCGGCCTGTGACTGAGCGTTTCTATCTCTGGCACCGGACTCGGTGTGGAGTCTCCAAACGCAGTAGATCCCTGCAGTGCACTCCCACGTCGCTCCTTCCGGGGGAGGGAGGGGAGTCTCCCTGGATCTGCCGCTTGTTGGGTCCCTGCTGGAGGAGCAGTAGCCCGACTGGGCCACGGATCACAGTTTATGGCAACCCCGAGCTGAGAGCCCGCGCCTCGGCTCCATCTCTGCAGCCGGCTTCCCTGCTCCGATACCTGGGAGCTCTGCCGCACTCAGTCACCCCCAGTCTTTCTGTGACCCCGAGGGTCCTGAGACCACACTGTCCCGCGAGGATTCCACCCCCCGCTTAGCCACTGCAGCGACGTCCCTCAGCGGAGCCGACTTCTAAAATTTCCGATTTTGTGCTCCGCGGCTCTAGCACTTGCCAGAAGCGGCCAGCGGAGGCCCCTCTCCCGCCGTCTATCCTCCCGAATATCGCCTCGGATTCACTTCTCTGCACGTCCTACCTTCCAGAAAGTGGTCGCTTTTCTGTTCAGAGAGTTGTTGCTATTCTTTTCTTTGATCTCCTGTTGAGTTCGTAGGTGTTCAGAATGGTTTGATCCCTATTCAGCTGAATTCCTGAGACCAGACGAAATCCAGGTCTCCTACTCCTCCGCCATCTTGCTCTGCCCCCTCAATATTACCAGTTTTTAGGGAAACACCAATCACATCGATTCATTCCTATTGGGATGGCTATTATTAAATAAAATAAAACAAGTGTTGGAGAGGATATGGAAACATTGGATCTCTTGTACATTTTTGGTGGGACTATAAAGTGGTATGGTCTCTACAGAAAATGATATGGAGATTCTTCAACAAATTAAACAGAATTACCATCAGATCCAGCAAGTCCACTTCTGGATATACACTCTGAAGACCTGAAAGCAGGGACTTGAACATATATTTGTACACTCATGGTCACAGCAGTATCATTCACAGTAGCCAAGAAGTGGAAGAAACCAAAGTGTCCCTTGGGTTATAAATAGAGTATAAAATGTGGTATATACATACAATGGATTGTTATTCAACCTTAAAAAGGAAGGAAATTCTGACACATAGATGAAACTGGAACACGTTATGCTAACTGAAATAAGACAGATACAAAAGAACAAATACTATGTGATGCCACTTATATGACGTCCCTGAAGAGGTGAAAATCACAGAGACACAAAGTAGAGTGGTGATTGCCAGGGGCTGGGGGTGGGGCAGGTGGAATGGGAGTTAGCATTTAACGGGTATGGAGTTTCACTTGGAGAAGATGAGAGAATTCTGGAGTTGGCTGGTAGTTGCACAACAATGTGAATGTGCTTTTTTTTTAAGATTTTATTTATTTATTAGAGAGTGAGCGAGAGAGAAACAGCATGAGAGGGGAGAAGGTCAGAGGGAGAAGCAGGTTCCCTGCTGAGCTGGGAACCTGATGTGGGACTCGATCCCAGGACTCCAGGAACATGACCTGAGCCGAAGGCAGTCGCTTAACCAACTGAGCCACCCAGGCGCCCCTGTGAATGTGCTTAAGGTCACTGAATTGTTCACTTGAAAATGGTTAAAATGGTGGGGTGCCTGGGTGGCTCAGTCAGTTAAGCTTCTGAGTCTTGATCTCAGCTCAGATCTTGATCTCAGGGTCGTGAGTTCAAGTCCCAGGTTAAGCTCCATGCTGGGTGTGGAACCTACTTTAAAAAAATGATTAAAATGGTAAATTTCACATTCTCTATATATTACACCACACACACACACACACACACACACACACACACACACACACACAAATAGGTAGATAGAGAGAGAGAGAGAGAGAGACTGCTAACAGCAAGTACTTTGTCACTCCTGCTGGCTTCAGAGATCTTTTCAATGCTTCACTTCTAACTCTCCAAAATCTGGCTTCCACCCCCTTCCCAGGATTGTGTTAACTCTGAATGCCCTCTTCCACCCAAAGCTCTGGTCACATTGTTTAATTGCTGTATTCCTGCATTTCCCTGCTCTGTCCTGCTTTCCTCTTTTGCATTTCCTAAGCATGCCCGCTTTACCTGGAATGACCTGCCCTCTTTCCATCTCCACGTTTAGATCCCATCCATTGTCCAAGAGTCAATGTTAGCCTCCTTTAGGGCTGGGACCTCAGTTCTTCTATTTTGGTACTTTTCACTATGTTTTTTTAGGATTCTTCCCCATTTTTGTCTCCCTCAATACATTTTAAACTCTCTGAGCAATATGTATTTTTAAAAGCAGCCACAGAGTTAGCCTGCTGTAGGTAATGAGTAAATGTTTACTAAATGATTGAAGCTTTCTTTACAAAAAAAAAGGTCCTCCATGGGAAGCAGAAACTTTTGCTCTTTTTGATCTCTAACCAAAAATCTCCAAAGAAATTGAAAGACTTCGATGAGATTTTGCAAATTTGTTCTGTCAATATTTTATATGTTAGCCAGCTGACATTCGGCATAAGTAGAACTGGCCTGCAGGTACATTTCTTAAGGGTTTTTGTTTGTTTTTTTTTCCTCAAACTAAGATGGAAGTGTCACAGGATAAAGTGTAATGAGCAATTGCTCTGAAAACTGTATTTTGTTTATTCACAACTACTTTAGATGTATTAGGTAAACATCCCTGAAAGCCAGTGCAGAATGTGAACAGATGGGGAAGCGGTCATTTACTTCCTGCTCAGTTTGAAAGCAATGTCCTTGCTCACGCACATGATCAGTTTAATAAATTCAACTAAAGACAAAAAAGGTGTGATTGGGGGGAGCAGGGACATTATGTAAGATATAAGCTGCATATTTCAAGAACCTAGCTCATGGTGAAAGAAGCCTTTCATCATCTCAGTGAAATAGGAAGGTCTCTTTGGTAAGAACATTTTCTAGAAATAAAACTAGGGAAAAAATCTTTTAAAAAAGTGAATTAGGAAGTGGCCCTTGTTTCCTGGAAAGCAGTGGCTTAGTGGGAGAGGCAGCCCTGATTGGGGGTAGCATCTAGTGATGGGGCCTAGGTTACCACCTGCTCCTGCTTCATCTGGGATCCTCTGCTGAGTCAACCTTCTAAGATGTGCTGTTGGAAGATGAACGTGAGTGGGAACAATACTGTGGAAGAAAAGACATGAGAAGTCCTGGGAGCCAAAATATGATCTTTTTGAAAAAAATCATTGAAATGCAACATAGATTCAGAAAAGTACACAAATCACAAGTATTATAAAATGAACACACTTGTGTGACCCGCACCCAGCTCAAGTAAGACGTTACCAGCACCCCTGAAACTCCCTCATGCCCCTTCCCAATCTCTGCCCCTCCCTCCTCACCAGAGGGAACCTTTCTCCTCATTTCTGAGATCAGATTCTTTTGCCTGTTTTTGAACTTTATGTAAATGGAATTATACAGTATGTAAAAAAAAAGATGTTAAAAAATAAAATTCCCAAGTTCAATTTGAATAAGAAGGAACATTTAAAAATGCGCCTATCCGCTAGTTTGTTTTGAGGGAGGGTGAGGAAAAGAAGCAGGAGGACCACTTACATCTCTGTGGGTTTGCGGGTGAGAGTATTATTGGGACCTGTTAGTAAGTGCTGGTAATTAGCCACGCAAGCCACCAAACCTCTTTATTTTTTGAGTTGGTAGATGAATCATTCACTCCAACCTGGCAGTCTAGCAGGGCAGAATGCAGAAGCCCCATTTGGTCTTAGCATGTGGAATGGTAAAACTGGGCAGATTCCTGAGCTCCAAAATAGTGTCCCTAACAAAATGGGCTGTAAGAAGCTAATCCAGTTTGATGGATCCACTTAGGGCATTCTTTCAAGTGCACGAAGTCCACGTGGTTACAGAACTAAAAGCCTCCATGAGGGGCACCTGGGTGGCTCAGTCTTTAAGCGTCTGCCTTTGGCTCAGGTCATGATCCCAGGGTCCTGGGATCGAGTCCCACATCGGGCTCCCTGCTCCACGGGAAGCCTGCTTCTCCCTCTCCCACTCCCCGTGCTTGTGTTCCCTTTCTCTCTGTCTCTCTTTGTCAAATAAATAAATAAATAAATAAATAAATGGCTCCATGAATGATGCGGGGCTAATACCCAAGCAGAACAGGGGTCTGTCAGCAAAAATGGGGAAGTATGACTGTTGAGGAAAAGTCAGCAGTGTCATTGTCATAATCCCAGTGACAACAGACAGCTCAGCTCTCAGGGGCCAAAGGGGTAAAAACCCACAAAAGATGTCCTCTGTTTCTTTTCTTTTCTTTTTTTTCTTTTCTTTTCAAGATTTTATTTATTTATTTGACAGAGAGTGAGAGACGGAACACAAGCAGGGGCAGAGGGAGAGGGAGAAGCAGGCTTCCCACCGAGCAGGGAGCCTGCTGCGGGGCTCAACTGGGATCATGACCCGAGCCAAAGGCAGAGGCCTAACGGACTGGGCCACCCAGGCCCCCCTCTGTTTATTTTCATGGGTGGATGTATTCGTTTCTTCATTTTTTTAGGGCTGCTATACCGAAGTGCCACAAACTGGGTGGTTTCAAACAACAGACAAGATTTGTTGTCTCACGGTTTTCTGGAGGCTAAAAGTTGGAAATCAAGGCTCATCAGTTCATGCTCCTTCTCAAGCCTGTAGGGGAGAACCTTCCTCTCTTCCCAGCTTCTGGTGAGGGCTATCCATCCTGGGTGCTCCCTGGCTCCTTGGCTTGCAGCTGTAGCACCCAAGCCACCTCCTCTCACGTGTCTGCTCAGTATTTCTTCTTCTCTTTTAAGGACACCAGGCATATTGAATTAGGGGTCCACCTTATTCCACTCTGACCTTATCTTAGCTTGACTACTTCCATCTACAATGGCCCTATTTCCAATAAGGTCACATTCTGAAGAATGGGGCATTAGAACTTCAACAGGAGGTCATGTGAGGCATTTCCTCCTCACAGGCTTTGGGGGATACAGAGCTAGAACTGGAAACTGGCTTAAAAGCTACAAAACACCATCCATTCCAAGAGGCATAATTAGGAGCAATGAGGAAGCAGCAGGGTAAAACATAAAACTCTAGAGCTTTAGAGCCATCTAAGAGCTGGGTATAAATCCAGTTTTGGCATTACTAGTAATATAACTATTTAGTTTCCCCTCAGTAAAGTCAGAAAAATAGTGACTGCAAATGGATATTTAAAGAGGCGATTTATGTAATGTGCTGAGCTCCAACCTTGACCACTAATAGGCTCTCAACACTGAGAACAGACTTATGCCTCAGTTTCCTCAAAGGGATAAAAGGTAAGTGAAATCTTTTCATGCAAAATGTTGTTAGCAATTTTTAATAAAGGGGACTTTGTTTCTTACCACTCTTTTTCCAAAGTCTCTCCTCATCCTATCATTTCGGGAATGCTTACTATCTTCTCCCCTACAAATGTAACTCTCTTGCATTCTCTTCTGCCGTATTTTTTTCTTAACTTCAAATTTATCTCCAACACATGAATTAGTGTGATATTACCCTGGTTTTTCAAAGTCTTGTGAAATTGAAGCCAATCTGATAGGTGATAAGTTAGGTCCCTAAGTTTGGAGTTAAGCAAAGACTGAGATTACTAAAGAAAATTTTAGGACATGTTTGGAAAAAAAAAAAAAAGGCCGAGCAAAACCTACAGTCTAATGTGTGCTTTGAATCCATGTTATAGTTTAGAAATCTAATTATAGTAGTTACCCTTTATTGAGCAGTTACCACGTACCAAATGTAATGCTAAAGACTGTGCATATTTTAGTTCATTTACTTGTCACAACAACTCCATAAGCTAGGTACTATTATGAGCCCCATTTTACAGATGAGAAACTGAAGCACAGAGAGGTTATAGAACATGTCTAGAGTCACACAGCCAGTGGAGCTGGAATTCTAGCCAAGGCAGTCTGACTTTAGGGCCCATGTGAGTAACTACTGTGCTATCCTAGCATTTAGGCAGGAAAACTCATGGTGAGTGTATTGGGATCTGCGCACAGAACAACACCCAGCTGGGTCTGTGCCCTGCTCATCTGTCTGCAGTGTGATTCCCCAAGCTTAGTTAACTTCCTCCAGTTGGAAGTTCACATTCCATCCATTTTCAACCTCATGGTGTCTGACACAGGTTCCTTTTCTCTCCTTTCTAGCTATGTGTTTGCAGGTTACATGCTAAATTGAGCAGAGCCAATAATCAGCATAAGTAAGTTCAGTCTTAGTAATTACAAATGAACTAGAGCTCAATGTGGCCAATGGAATGACCCAATTGTCCACAATTAATGCCAATAAATGAGTGCATGAATACATCCCATAGACATCTGTAGATGTCTAATAAGTGCCAGTTATTGTGCCTGGTAAGGGGCTGTAAGTATAAATGAGACATAGTCTCTGAAATCTAGGAGCTCATAATGCAGTGGGGGCGACAGCTAGAGAAGTAAGTAAGTAAAGAAAGCGCAAGGAAATGACAGACTTTAGTAGAAGTTTGGATAAAAGACCATGGAAGTATGGAGACTGGAGACCTCTTTTCAGCTGTGTTTGGCAGAGTGCAGAAATGTCCACCAGGCAGAACAGGCCTACCAGGCAGAGAAGAGAATGATGTGTTTCTCAGATGGTGTCCCTGTGATACAGTGGGGTTCCTAGGCCCCACTCCAGACATTTGAATCTGCATCCTTGGGGGTGTGGTCAGAGAATCACCATTTGAAAGGAGGCTAGAATTTGTGAATTGCAATGTGCTAGTGCACAAATCGAGGGCTCTGGCAGTGGCTGTCCGGTGCAGATTTGGGATGGGGAAGGTAGAGTGTTTGGAACAGAGAACAGTTTTGGAACCAAAAATGGCAAGAAATGGCCCATTAAGGGTAGGTTGGGGCCAGTTTAGCAAATCCCTAAGTAAAGGTGTTTGACTTTATCTTGCCAGCAATTGGGGCCCAGGGAAAAGGCAGAAGCAAAGGTATGACATGATCAAAGCTTTGATTTGGAATTGGGTGGGTGAGGAAAAGCCAGGAAGAGTGATTATCATACTCATAGGGTGGTGCTTTATTATTCCTTATAAAGATGATAGAAGCATATTGCAGAGAACAGAAAAAAGATGAAATTTCCCCATGCCTTATCAGCATATTAGGTGTCTTTCACATAGTCAATGACTGAGAAACATCTGCAGGATGAATGACTCATTAGTCAATGCCACCACGTGCCAGCCCTGTGCTGAATGTTTTCCATAAATTATCTCACCTAATCCTCACAACAACACGGTGAGATAGCTATTACATTTTACAAATGGGAAAAACCAAACACTTCTTAAGGAAGTTAAGCAACTTGCCCAAGGTCACAAAGCTACTAAAGCAGCAGAGCTGAGCTGCAAACACAGACAATCTGATGCCAGAGTTCATGCACTTGGCCATCACGCGCACCTCCTGCGCTGGGAATGAGGGCATTTCCCTGCAGTCTTGCAGACATATAGTTTTACATATTTATCATGATCATCCATAAGATTTTATATCTTGTTTTACCCAAAACATACTGCCGTGTCATAAAGTGTTTTCATAAATTTAATTTTAATGGATACGTGATCATCCACTGAGTGGATCTAGACCACTGATTGCACTCACTATCGTCATCATTGGTATTGTGGTCCTTCCTCAGTTTTCACTAGTACCATAATAAAGTAACAAATGTTTTCATGTGCATAATATTTTCCATATAGAGTTATTTCAATAGACTGAGTTTCTAGAAAAAGGGTTACCATTGGATCGAAGGCCTCACGGCAATTGTGAAGCCTTGATGGTCATTGCCAGATTGCGTGGTGGAGGTGTTTTACCGGTTCACAGGGTCACTATACAGTCATCATAGTCACCATATAGCCACACATAAAGTGTGAGAATATCAACTGCAGCCCACCCTCCCTTGTGTTGAGCATTATTTTTTAAAAAATAATATATTATATTATATATTACAATAAATATATTATTATTTTATAATAATAATTTTTTAATAAAATAATCCTATTTTAAAGGATTCATTTGATTTTCAGTAGGGTTGCATATTTTCCCATACATTATTCATTAGTTGCATTTCCTCCTTTGTGAGTCTACTTCACCTAGTTCTCTTCTGAAGAGTTTTTAGGAGTCGTTTTCCAGGTAGACTACCCGGATTTGGGGAAGACATCGGGATGAAGGGCTGAGTAAGAGAGAAATGTCAGGTTTTGAGAAAATCCTCAGCACTGATTGCTAAAACAGCCACACACCTCCTTAAAATCAGAATCAACTCAACTACAGTATCTGGGACAATAATAAAGTAACCCCTCTTTGCCCGTTACAAATTGTGCTCCACAAATTAACTGGTACACAAAAAGATTTAAACACAGAGTGTTAATTTTCTTCTAAAGACAGACAGCATTGGTGAGTGTGTGCAAGATTTCTATCGAAAGACCTAAAGTATAGAATCGATACATTTGCTTATGCCACAGTTTTAGGGAAGAAAGCCTAATCTGTGTTTGCCTAAAAAAAAATCAGCTGCCTGCCACAGGTGTATTGATTTAAATGGTACCTGGATGAATACTGTTTAATAGTTATCTACTTATTTTAATATGTGTTAGGAAATATATAACCTGCTCATCAATCTGTGACGTGTATAATTGCCCAGACATGATTGTGCAAAGATACATGCAAAGAATGGCACAAAATATTTTTAAAAAGCATGAGTCAGTTGAAAGAAGAAAATAATTGCGTGGGTGGTGGTCCATGGCCAGAACAAAAGGCACAATGTCAGCGTGCTCACGGTTGAAGTTTGGGAAACATGGCTTTACTTTATCATCATCAATACACCTCTCTTGAGCGCTCACTATGTGCTAGATGCTGTGCTCAGTACCAAAGGAACGTGCTGCTACTTCTCAGAGTTCACGGTCAAGACAAGAGAAGACCTGTGAGCTGGGAAATGTGGGAAGTCTGTCCTGCTGGTGAGGCAGGGCACACACCAAACAGCCAGAAATCACAGACAATAGTGAAGAGTTAGAATGAAACCCAACAGCAGAGCCCACACATTGGCATATTACAGGGATCTTTGTGCCCATTTTCCCTCACGATATTATTGCCAGGCAAGGTGAAACTAACAATTTTTTTAAAGATTTTATTTATTTATTTGAGAGAGAGAGAATGAGAAATAGAGAGCACGAGAGGGAAGAGGGTCAGAGGGAGAAGCAGACTCCCCACTGAGCAGGGAGCCCGATGTGGGACTCAATCCTGGGACTCCAGGACCATGACCTGAGCCGAAGGCAGTCACTTAACCAACTGAGCCACCCAGGCGCCCAGGCAAGGTGAAACTAAATTCTTCCTCCCTTTTTTCTCTCCTTCCATTTGTTCCTTCTTCTTATTCTCTCACACTACATCTCTAATTTCAGATTCATTTTACGTGCCCCCAAATTGCCTGGCCCCAAAACAAGGCATCCAGGATTATCTAGGTGTGTGCCACAGGGCATTGGACAGGGAAATGATGTCTGTGCACCTGGTACAACAGCCTCAACTGGTAAATCAAGTCTCTGTTCTCACCCTGATGATTTCCTTTTTAAAATTCATCTTGGAGGAAGTTGTGTAACATTTATTTTCCATCCTGGGCTTCTAACTCACTTGGCTTTGAATAACAACCGGCCACCTTGAGAACTGCGAGCCCTGATGACTGTAGGGATGAGGGAAGGGCAAATATTTCTGGGTGATGGTTCACCAGTTATAATCAAAAACATGACCTTGGGAGGATTATAGTGACACTTGGAGGACCTGTGAGATGTATTGTTAGTATCCCCGAATAGATGTGGGCACCAGCTATGAGCAAGCTGTCATGTAAAGTGCTCTGCGAATAAAATAGAGACACAAAAGCCTGTGCCCTCAAGGACCATGCACAGAGATGGGCTGGAGAAATAATGATTTATATGAGAATAATAACCCTCACCGAGGGAATGTGCGATAAATGTGCAGGAGATACACAGAGGAAAGATAATTTCTGACATAGGAGATCTGTGAAGAAGAGAGGTTTGAGCTTTCCCAATCTCTGTTATAACTGACTTACCAAATCCATAAATTGGTTTTAAGGGATCTTTGGATAGGATTTCAACAGACACAGGTAGGAAATGGGGGCATATGGTTAGAAGGGGGTAGACAGCATGGGGAGGGAAAAAGCCAAGATACGAAGAGTGGAGAGCATACATTTTATATGGGAGACAAGAAGTGCTTGGGTACATGAGTAGACAAAGCTATGGTGGAAGGCTTAGTTAAAGAGCTAGTGGGTGGGAAGCCTAGAAGGTAGATTAAAGGACCCAACTCAAGAGTGATAGGGAGACATAGGCATTTTGTAAGAATAGTGAGAGTGACATTACATTTGTTCGTTGGGAATATTGTTGTGGTAGCTGGACAGAGCATGTGTTGGAGGAGGAAGAAACCAGAGATAGGAAACCAGTTGGGCAGCTATTGCCATGGTGTCAGGTAAGAGCTAATGAGGGCCAGGTTAGGGCTGTGGTGATGAGAATGGGAGAGAGGCAAACAATGCAAGAGGCATTTTGGAAATAAAATCACCATAGCCTGGCAACTAGTTGGATATAGAAGGAGAGAGAGAATTGGAAGGTGGCCTTAATATGGAAGAGATTAGAAGTGATGTTAGTTGAGGTGAAATTGCTGGTTTATGGGGAATATTTGGGAGTCTCCTTCATCTATGCATGGGTTTAAGCAAAGCAGGGCCCATTATTGATGGAATCATCCATTACTGGCTGTGCCTGGAGGAATAGGGATGCTAATGGTTATTAGCAGACATGGTCAAAATTTTCAGGTGATGAGAAGAAACTTAGAGACAGTAGGGTAGAGGTCTTGGGAAAATGATTAAAATACCACTAGGTATCATTCTTGTGACTTGAGAAATTAGTATCTTCAACACTTATATCCTTGTGCCCAGAGCCCTATGATTTCAGATTCTCTTCTTGGAGCTGTACACCAATAGTCAAAATGTACTAGTCCTAATGCCTCTTATCTCAGGGCCTTGGTCCTTATTAGGTGGCAGTTAGCTAGGCAATTCACTCATTCATTCAACAAATAGCCAATGAAGGTCTACCATGGCCAGGCACCGTTCTAGACATTTTGCTGCTGAGATTATAGCAGCAAACAAAATAGACAAAATCCTTATTCTTGTGGACCAGCCTTCTAGTGGCGGTAGCAGACCATGAATAAAACAAATAGGCAAATAAATGTATTAAATAGTGGTAAATGCTATGGAGAAAAACATAACAAGAAGCTGGGAACTGTTGGGTTGGGAAAACTGCTGTTTTAAATAGGGTGGTTCAGATAACCTCACTGACTAAAAGCGTTTGAGTAAAGACTTGTAGGAGAGGAGAGGGTGAGCCATGTGTACATCCAAGCAAGAGCACGCCAGTTGGAGGGAACAGCAACTGCAAAAACCCAGAGTTGGATGCATGCCTGGAGTATTTGAACGGTAGTAAGGAGGCCAGCAGGGATGGAGCCGAATGAGGGAGAGAGGGTGTGTGGCAGGATATGTGGAAATTAATTAGCTGGGATCTTCTGGAGATGATGTCTGAATCCTACAGAGTGGCCCTAAAAATGGGAATTGAGTCACTGGGAAGGAGATGTACTTGGCCATCTTTTACTTACGGGTGGGGCTTTGCTCTGCAAAAAACCAAGTACATGTCCAGTCACAGGAAGGAAGAAAGAGGTTTTTCGTCAGAAAACACCAAAGCTCTTGTTCCTTTTGGTAGAGGGGACAGCCATGATGGAGTGCTTGTACTCCACCCCTTGTACTACTGTGGCTGGCAGGAGTCCCAGCAGTCTTTGCAAGGCTGATGCACGTCAATATTACTCAAAATGGATAGATCCCAAAAAATAAAAATAAATTACACTAAAAAAGCATCCATGCTCTTTGTTTAATTCTTTGCATCAGAAGTTGCGTTTAGTTTACAATTCACTTTTGCTTTTTTTTTTTTTTTTTTAATATATACCACAGTGCAAGGTGGGGCTGGAAAGAAGAAAACCACGTAGGCTAAAGTCCCTCAAATTCTATACTTAAATTCCATCTCCATGACAGCATGACCGCCTCTGACCATGTGGAACCGTCACAGTTTTGAAGAATAGCTTTGGAGTTGTAATTCTTCACTTATCTAAAAGCTGCATTTGCTTAATGAAGAGGCTTATTATATCTTCCGTACAGCTATTGACCATCAAATTGGGGAGGGGGATGTTTTCCTTTATTTCTCTGAATTGGGCAACTCACAGCTTTCATTCTGGCTGGAAGCCTAAACCCTTGCAAGGGCAGAGACAAACACAGGAAGGGGGAGGGGTGGAATGGGACAGAAGGCCTTACCCATGGTGGAGTCACATGAACTTGTAGATCAAAAGAGCAGTCCTGGCTTTAAAAGACTGTGGCACTATTCATGAACCCGGTGACTGCCTAAGAAGGAACACAACTGCTTGTTGTCACCAAAGATAAAACGCTGCAGCTGGGTCCCCACCCCCGACCCTCAATCCAGCTTAGATCCCCCCCATAAGGAAGGTGGAGGCTTTGACTCCACTTGGTCTCATTAACTGCTGATAAACGACCGACTCATAAAACAGGGCCCACGAAAGGAAGTTGGCAAAGAGGGACACTATAGTTTCCTTTAAGAGAATGTTTTCAGACCTTGTCATTCTCTTACTTTTGTACAGTTTGCTTGGTGATGAGCTGTCCTCGCCCTTCATGTTAATGCAAATAAATTTAATCAGATAATGTTAAGTCCTCCAACAGACTCCAGAGTCTCTACTCCAGCAATTCCCAAAGTGCGTCTGTTCCTCAGAATCCTAATTCCACATGTCAATAGATACTATGTGGGGAAGAAAAGGAGAGGTTCCTTAATCAAGAGAGTGTTGGGAAATGCTACATTTAAACAATATTGGACATGGACAGGTTTTCATTACTGCAAGACTCCCCTGAACTGCTAACATTCCTAAATAGCAAGTAGGAGATATCACACCCATTTCCCACACTTGTGTCACCCAACCCATTTTCATAGGAAGCCCGGAAAGTTTATAAGACTTACCCTTTGTCAGGACTAGAACCAGAAGCCAAATAACCTGGCCTCTCCAGCTTTTTTCATTTGCCTGGAGAAATACAGAGCATAAAAACTAAAAAAAAAGAGGTATTCATGAACCATTATGGCAAAGGAAAAAGTAAATGTCGGATCCAAAATGTTGGGAGGTCAGTCTTTTGTCCGTCTGTAAGTGAAAGATTCCAAGGGCAGGGTGTGAGGGAAAGACCAAAAGCCATGGATCGGGGACAAATAAGGCTGCTGAAGACAAATGTTATTCATTTATTCTGAAATTTCTTGCCTAATGCCTCTAATTTGCTAGGCACCATTCCAGGCATCGGGAATACAGAGGTGAACAAAGGTGGGTCTGTTAAAGGCTGATCCTGGGGCACACTTACGGTGGAGCTCTACCTGAATGGTGCTCCTGATGCACCTCCTGTCCCCTTCGCTAGCCCTTCTAGTCATACCAGATGAGGTCTAGGTGCTACAGGTACAGGAGAGTGCCTGCTTGCAAATCCAACTTTTGAACTTCAATGTATCCAAATCACCAGGTGCAAGATACAAGCAAGTCTATGGTTCAAATCATCTGTTTGATGCTTTGATTATTACTATGGAGGCAGAACAGGAAAAGTTGGATGGTCCTTCGGGGCTTGCTAAAGTGACCCCAGCGGGGCATGAAGCATGTGTTTCCGTGATGCTGGAAGCAAGTGGCAGAGAGCCCTTGGATGAAGCGGGGGTGGGGCACGGAGACGAATCTTTGCTACTTTCTCCTGTACTTCAGTAAGTCCGAGAGGTGAGGAAATGACAACTCCAATGATGAAGACCCACTCAAGGTATAAATCAGAACTCATCAGGTCAGTGAGTTGAGAGCTTGTGAAATTTTTAGAACAAAGAATTCCTTGAGGGAGCTAAGATACTCCAAGTCAAAGTACAGTGGGTCCAGCCTGATCATCTCTAGGTTCAAGATGCCCTCCAGATAATGCTTACAGACCATATACATTTGGCTTAGTGGCCAGGAGTTCCTTTTCTGTAGAGGGGCATTTCATTGAACCAGCTGGATTTTTAAAATAAGAGATACCACAAGAAGACACTGTAGCCTTGCAGTTTTCTTAGCACAAAAAGGCATGAATGGCCACATTGGAACATTTATTTCTTCCATCGATGGATGGTGAGGGGTGGTACTTGGTGTAGGGTTATATTTTAGGTTCTCCCACCTAGTCCAAGGGTTGCAAACTCAACTGCCTACAGAGTCCGGGTAGATCATATACATGCAGTAAGTGACCTAAGTGTAGTATCATGGAGAGAGGGGGGAAAGGTGTCAAAGGAGGGAGCAAATGCCCTGTTCAAAGGAGGGTATCTGCCACTCACCTCCAGCTGATTGTTAGCAGTGTGAATGCCAGGGTTGCTTCTAATTTTTCAAGAGAAGCTACAAGTCAATTTTTTTGCGTGTGAAATTTTCTCATTTTTTAATTGTTGGCAACGAAATTCAAATTTAAAACAGCACAAGAGACAACATTGTGCGGCAAAACTGAACACATCCAGAGGCTGGAGGGAGTTCATGGGCCATCCCTCTCTCACCCTTGTGAATTCTAACTCCACTGGGAATTCCTTGAGCAAAAGAAATGTGTCTTCTCCATCTCAGCTGGGTAAAAGATAAGTGGCTGTGATCTTGCTGGAAAAGCAACAGGCAGAGAGAGGCACATGATCAAGCTGGGGAAGGGGGGCGGTCCCTGGAGGAGAGTGGGAGAGACCCCAGTCCCCGCTATGGAACAGAGCTGGCAAGGCTGAGGGGCTAGTGGAGGCTGCAGTTAGGGCTTTCTATGACCAGGCTGTGTGGTGTCAGAGGCACGTTTAGAGAGCCAGGCCTGCACCTCGCTGCTAAGACTTAGGGATGCGTGACTCCGTGCTCAAGGCAGAGGTCAAAGTTGTTCCTGTCTTCACATTCTGAAGTTTCTTTTCCCAGAACTACTCAAGCTCTTTCTGATGCTATCTGTAGTGTTCTCTTTTTCTGAACCCAAACTAGAAACTAAGGACTTTTTCCCCTGGAATTTATTTACATGAAAGGTGTTACAAAATATAGACATTACATTATATTTCACTGTACATGTTTATGAATCTTTATTCTAAATATAAAAGAATAAAATTAGATAAAGAGAAATATAAAAGTTGGTAAAAATGTATATGATAAAACCCATAGAACTGTATAATACAAGGAGCGAACCCTAAAGTGTAAATTTTAGTTAACAATAAAGCATCAATTTTGACTCATCGATTATAACAAATGTTCCACAGTAATGCAAGGTGTTCATAATAGGGGAAACTATGCACAGGTGAGAAAGAGTATTCAAGGACTGTCTACATCTGTTCAATTTTCTGTAAACCTAAAACTGTTCAAAAAAATAAAGCCTATTAGTTAAAAAATAAAATAACATTGACTGTTGTGTTGGAAAAAAAGTACAGAGAACATTTTTTTTCAGTGAATTATAATTTGGGAAGTTAAAACATATATATGTTATAATTTATTTTATTTTATTTTTTTTGGTTTTGTTTTTTTTCTCGTTTTTCTTTTTTTAAAAATTTTATTATGTTATGTTAGTCACCATACAATATATCATTAGTTTTTGATGTGGTGATCCACGATCCATTGTTTTCATATAACACCCAGTGCTCCGTGCAGTACGTGCCCTCCCCAATACCCATCACCGGGCTAACCAATCCCCCCTCCCCTCTAAAACCCTGTTTGTTTC
Source organism: Callorhinus ursinus (assembly GCF_003265705.2). Taxonomy (NCBI): domain Eukaryota; kingdom Metazoa; phylum Chordata; class Mammalia; order Carnivora; family Otariidae; genus Callorhinus; species Callorhinus ursinus. The sequence goes on from NW_027397131.1 coordinate 1,815,390, forward strand.
TCAGAGTCCGTAGTCTCTCATGGTTCATCTCTCCCTCCGATTCCCCCCCTTCATTTTTCCCTTCCTTCTCCAAATGTCCTCCATGCTATTCTTTATGTTCCACAAATAAGTGAAACCATATGATAATTGACTTTCTCTGCTTGACTTATTTCACTAAGCATAATCTCCTCCACTCCCATCCATGTTGAGGTAAAAGTTGGGTATTCATCCTTTCTGATGGCTGAGTAATATTCCATTGTATATATGGACCACATCTTCTTTATCCATTCATCTGTTGAAGGGCATCTCGGCTCTTTCCACAGTTTGGCTATTGCAGACATTGCTGCTATGAACATTGCAGTGCATATGGCCCTTCTTTTCACTACGTCTGTGTCTTTGGGGTAAATACCCAGGAGTGCACTTGCTGGGTCATAGGGTAGCTCTATTTTTAAAAATTTGAGGAACCTCCACACGGTTTTCCAAAGTGGCTGTACCAACTTGCATTCCCACCAACAGTGTAAGAGAGTTCCCCTTTCTCCACAACCTCTCCAACATTTGTTGTTTCTTTCCCTGTCCATTTTATATGTTATAATTTAATACATTATTTGCTTTTTTACTCTTATCATTTATCTAGTAATGATGCTGTTAGCAAATTATTTTATTTGCATTTCTAGAGACTACAACTTGTTCAAAAATTGTGTATTTTGCCTAATTTTCTCGAATATCTCTAACCGAGAATTAATTTAATTTGAATTACTAAATAAGAGTCTGTAGGTTCAGTGCTGACTAAAGACGTTTCATGATCTCCAAAATGGTTATCTGCTGAAATTTGCCTCTCCACTATGGGAGTACCCAGGAGAGAGGATGAATTTTTGCTTTGAAAATAAGACTAAAATACTAATATACACAGGACAAAAACAATTTTCCAGCATATTCAGTTGTTTCTTATTTGTAGGTACTTTCTCCTTGCCCGTTAGGCTAGCAAGTTCTCGTTAAGCTATAGTTTAAAGACATGGTGTTCATTAAAAAGATCATTGCATGATAAAGAAGAAACAGCACTTTGAAAGGGATTTATGGCTCCTCTGGATGATTTTGCTTATAATTTCTCCCCCAGCTGAATCCAGTATTGATGATAGACCCTATTTAGACTTAAACTTTCTCAAAGTTTTGTAATTTGGACAATTTCTACATAACTCATCTGTTAGCAGCAGATAAACCAGAGTGAAAATTGCTGTTGGTGATATTCTTTAGCAATTTCCTTAGTTCAAAATGAAAGTGAAAACTTAGAATTATTTATGACTTTTGCATACTGCTGGAAAAGTCTAGTCTTCAGTGATATGTTTTGCCCCTTCTTTTAGAAAGAACATCATGTAAAATGTTTTGAACTAATGTTTTGAGTTAGAATCTTTAATTTTTTTTTTTTACTTTTCTTAAATTCACAAGCTCTTTGAAACATTTTTAGTCTTCTTTTAAGAAAAGGCATCTGTCTCAGATATCTTGGACTTAATATAATACTATTTGTACCACACTTGGAGTAAATCATCAAATTGTTGTAGTGACTATTCATATCATCTGAATATAAAAATATTTTTACAAGAACAACTTTCCTCCAAGATGGAAAATCATCAGATGTGTTATTCATAGAGTCAATATGAGTCTACCATTAGAATCAATCCTCACCAATGTTTTGATGAAGTTAGTCATCAGTTTCTAGAAAAAATCTCTTTGAACTGGTAGAATTTTCCATCTCTGCAGTTAATATTAATGTTATCAGCTGACATGCTAATCATCTTATCGACCAGTGTACTGCACTCATGGCAGAGAAAGTATAACTATTTAGATGGTCACTTGTCGCACCTGGCAGGACATCAAGTTCAAGAACTTTTACGTTATCTCCAGGAATTTCATTAAAATAACTTACTAATATAGGGACAACTTTTTGATTTTTGTGGTTAGCTGAAGCTCTCATACTGCTGAGACATAAAGGTTTTACCAGTTCGTGTTGTTAAGTCTTTTGAGGTACTGGAGGAATTTTTTTTTTTTTTTTTTACATTATACCTTTGGTTTGTGCTGATGGAAATTTAAGCTCAAATACCATGGAACTTAGCTCAGAAGAGCCATCTAAAGATCTGAAGCCATGATTGTGTTCTGTGGCATTATATGGAATTACCGCCTCTTTTCTGAGCATCTTTTTTGAGCTATTTCATCATTGAATCATGGAAGCTCCAGATCTGACAGATAATGCCCATTTCCTTAAATTGAAAATGCAAAAAGAGAGCAGAGTGGGCCTCAACGTTTATCTCACTACCTAAGAGACAAAATTCGACTTGTGGATTGACACTTTATATAAGAGTATTTCTTTTGCAAACCTCATTAAATGTTTTCTTTCCTTCCTGATCCCCACCCTTATAATCATTTTGATACTAAAATAAAACTGTTTAAATAATTTTAAGCACAACTCAAATATCTCTGAATTATAGCTAACAGCATTAGCCACTGTAATTATCATTCCCATATCACAGGAATCCGCTTTGCCTGACACTTAGAAATATGTACGTAGCGTCAGGTTTGCGTGGGGGCATGGGCTAATACCCATCTCAGTGTTCGCAGGAACCAGCTTCTCCCTCTCTGCTCCTCTTTCTCCCTCAACATCCTAAGGCTGGCTTTCTTTCCCTTAGAGATGTCTCGCCCTCGGCTTCTTTGCCCCCACCCCTCATCTGGGGGTGCCTGTGGACCCAACAATAAACCCTTATGAGACATTTTACACAAACATTTACAAGTTACTGTAATAAATTATTCAGCTTAAGATGCTTCACCTTTTGGAGTTCGCACTCATATTTCTTAATCCTTTAAAATGGGCATCACTGATTTGATTCTCTCTGTTACTATTCTTAAGATTTTGGAAGTTTGGGAACAGTTTTACATTTATGCAAAAAAAAAGAATGGAAACAAAATATTTGAAATAAGTTTCATATCAAAAGTCAACCTCTTCTGAAGCTTGTATATTTTGGCTCAGTGGCGTCCCCTCCACCCTGTGCTCCGCACCCATCATTCTATCCCATTATCCTGTATGATGCTCTTCATTGCACTTATTATACAAACATACCCTACACATCTATGTGTTTTGTGCATATATGCTTTAGGACCATGATTCTTCTTCCTTTAGAAGCAGCGGCTTTTTTTGGCTGACAGGCACACCCCAGTTCTTGGAACAGTGCTGGCAACTGCTCAGTACAGATTGACTGAGAGAGAGAAGTAAACCCAATAGCTGGTGATGGTCGATCCCCATTTTATGGATCTAGGCTACCCACCAAGGACCCTTGGTCGGAGACATCAAGTTTTCTTAGGTTCTCTTAAGAGTTCCACCACCTCTGGGTGCTAATACTTTTTTGAAAGGGTTGCCTCCTAACTCCTATAGCAAAACAGAATGCTTTGACAGGTCAATTATATATATATATATATATATATATATATATATATATATATATATATATATATTTTACAAATGATTAAAAGAAGCTTCACAGAGGTCAGATAAGGTAATGAGGTCATTTAGAGACCAAGGGCCAAGCAGAAGCCCCACCATAAAAGAGAACTGAATGATTTTCAGTGCACACATTAGTATGTTGCCTAAACAGGGCTGTGTAAAGTAACGTTTTTTAAAACTAAGAAAGATGAATAAGGACAGCTTGTTTTTCTTCAAAATTTATTAAGCACTGAATTATGTTACATAGGCATGGATTTTTAATTCCACACTCTTTCCAGGAGTATTTTATAGCAGCTGCTATATCCTGGTCTGTTGAGAATATCTGTCTCTGGAAATCTAAAATATCAACATGTGAGTATTTTTTTACCTAGAGTCATAGCATCATTGAGTGTTGTACAGGGAGGTAACACAGAGACTGTCTAATAATCAGCCCACTCATTGTTACTAATGCAGATTCCGAGGATGGGAGAGTAAGGAGACTCTTCCAAAGGGACTGAATTCAAATCTTCTGCTGGGTAATCTTTGTTTGTCCCTCAAGAGTCCCTGCCGCTCCTTTTCCACCCTGTTCTGTGAGCTACACGGATCAAGCCCTCTTGCTTTCTGGCTTCCCCTTGTAGTCACTAGTGGGAGGCAAGGGTAAAAGATTGGAGGATGAAGTAGGGCAAGTCTCAACAAGTTCCCTACCAGCCACATTGATCAGGGTTCCATTCGTACACCTAAGGCCACAGCTCCTGTTGGCTGCCTTCTCTCCAATTCTAGGAACCATTTCCTCCCCCTTGTCCCCTTAGACCCAGGGCTGATAAGTCTTCCAGTTGTGGCCAGCCTCAGAGTGCTTCATCAGACGTTACTGGCTCCTCTTAACCCTTTGCTATATGGTTTCCTTCTCTTGAATAGTCAATGAATATGTCATGGGTTTCTTACCCAGACTCTGGCCACACACATTTGAATCTGGGTCTTCTGACTCCTGCCTAGTGCTCTTTCCTTTATGCTTCCATTTCATAAGCTGCTTTGGAAATACACATGACTCTACCTGTTCAGATTATATGGAAATATTTTCAAATACTTTGACGAAGTACTAGAAACAGAATCTAAAAGTATGAGTAATGAGGTCCACAGAAAGGGGAAAGGCTGACTCTGTGGAGGTTCTGCAGGAAATCTTGCAAAGGTGAAATTTGACAGGGGCAGAAAGTGGAACTGCCTAGAGAAGTAGGAGGGCGACGTGGTTCCTGTGTGGTTAGGAGAAATGGGGTTGCAGCTCCCAGTCCTGCAACAGCTGAAGTTAACCCACGCTGGCTGTGTCTTTTTCATTCAGCACAGCCCCGAGACGTAAGCAAATACCTTAGTTGTGCTCAGCCAAAAGAGCAGCGCATCTTTCCAACACTAGATGGGAAAATGGGCAGCATTGGCACATTGAGAGGAGTCTGCCGGCCTCCAGCGGGGTGTCTAATTGAGATATTTTCAAGAGTTGGGTTGACCACAGGAGAGTTTTTACCTTATGTCCTGACACCACCGGAATGTCATCTTTGCATATTGACGTTTCACCTTCATTCACTCCCATTTGCTCCTTGTTCTTTGTGAAAATGGAGTATGAGAAAAGCCATGAGAATGTGGAGGGAAATTTCTATTCCTTAGAAATAAAAATAACTTTGTTCTAGTCTCGACCCTGTCACTAACTTTGTGTGACCTCTTTCAAGTCTCTGGGACTCAGGTTCCCCAGAGTAAAATGAAAACACTAGTTAGAAAGATGTTGGAGGTCACTTCCACTTCTCAGAGTCTATGATCCTCTTAAGAACGTGACTAAACCAAAGCATCTTCCATCTTGAGCTCCCTGCCTGTTTGACAAAACAGTTTGTGCACTCAAGTACACACCACGACGTTATGTCTAGGACTTTAGACTCTGGAGTCAGCCTGCCTGGGTTCCAAAAGCAGCCCTGGATCTTGGAATCTGTTTCACAGAGAAAGAAAGAAGGTCCCAGGACCTCCAACCCTCCTGGATCTCTACATCTGATGTCCGATCCAGAGACCACACTTTCCTGGAGCTCATCCTTCTGCACTCTCTGGAGATGTGTCATATAGGAGACAGAAGTCAGGTGGTGGAATGTTCCACTATTTGATTATACTGTTGAGAGGGCCAAGGGAATCCTTCTGAATCTGGCTGGATTGTCCAGGTCATGTTTCCATTCTACTTGACTCTAACTGTCAACATGTGTGACTAAACAATCAGTTCAATGCTTTATAAAAAAATCTGCCCAAAGTCAATTAATTGTTTTGGCTAACTTCTCCCTCCCCTCATTAACCAGCTGCTTTGATGCCATATGGATTCAACCTATGGAAAACTCAATTTCAATGGCCACTTTCTGCAAAGACTGCTTAAATCAAGTGCCTTTCATTTCTTTTCTGCCTGGCGAACTTTGCCTCATCACTTTAAAGCACAACTCAAATATCCCCTCCTCTGGGAAGCATTTGTTGACAACACTTCTTCCTCAGGTAGAACTAATTCACATCCCCTCTCTCCTCTCCGCTTCTCAGGTGCTGTGCACCCATTTCTGTCCTGACATTTGCCACCTGGTAGAGAGTTATTTGTATCTGTGAGGAGTTCCTGAGGGCCAGAGGCACTTCATGTGTACCTCTGCCAGCAGTAGCTGCTTAGTGAGGACTCCTTAAGACAGGAGGATGGGAGGAGACAGAGGGAAAGAAGGAAAAAGTAAAGAATTTATGGAAAATTTTGGAAAATGTATGAACAAATTTGATAGTGAAGTAAGAAGAAACTAACTGGGCAGAGTAGTACTGAATAGTCTGTTTTCTCTTGCTCCCTCATACGTGACTCCTGGGTGTCTGAAGTTGTTTGTTAGGAGAGGCAGAGATTCTGGGGGAAAAATGCAATGGCTTTAACTTTGTCAGATACCTGCAAGAGACGTTTTCTGTTCCGAGAGAACCCACCTCCACACTTCCCCAGAGAATAAAGGCGTAAAATAATCACTACATTCAGAATTGCTTTTTCTCTGGGATGAGGAGTTGTCTGAAATCTCAGGCTAGTCATAATTAATAACACTTGCCTGGGGAGAACAATCTGGTCTGAGAATTAGATGGCATGGGATTAACCAGGGAGTAGTGTGGCCAGAAAAATTAGGATATTATCTCTGCTGGAAGTCTGTCTCCATCTAGCCTGGTGGTCAACAGGTTTCTCAGCTTAAGTGTTAAAATGTTTTTGGCCCATGCCATCTTCAAAGATCTCAAAAACCTTCAAAAATTCTGGTCCTCATCTTCTTGATGAATAAGGCAGCGTCTCCAGACCCTCTAGTGTCAGAAGGTAGAAAATGTAGTCAACTATTTGTTTTGGCCTTATGATACTAAGCTATTTTTTAAACTTTTTACTAGTGTGACCAAACTGGTTGGTAGTTTTGGCATTGATAACATTGGGGTCACTGCCCATAAGATAAGGTGCATTTATGTTGTCCGTCCGCTAAGAGACTGTTTACCATGAAGTGTTCTTAGAGAATATTAGAATCTTAGCGAGGGATTTAGAACTAGAGAGTTATTCCATCTAGATTTCTATACAGCATAAGAATAAAGCCATGAGAGATGTCACTGTATTTTGACCACTGATGGGAAAATGTGACTTTATTTTAACCTAGTCTTGGAAAATATAAATATCTAGTTTATGCAAAACGCAATTCATTCTATCAGAAAATTTTATTAAGCATCTAACTATGTGCCAGGTACTGTTCTAGGTGTTTGAAGTACATCAGTGAAGCAAACAAAGATCTTTGCCTTCATGGTGCTTACATTCTATGTGAGAAGACAGGCAGTAAACAATACACATAGTAAGAAAGGTAAGAGTCACTTATGGCTTGTTTCCCTCTCTCTCTTTTTTCTTTTCCCCCTTCACATATGTTTATCTGTTTTCTTTCTTAAATTCCATATGTGACTGAAATCATATTATATTTGCCTTTCTCTGACTGACTTATTTCACTTAACATTATAATCTCTAGCCCCATCTACATCATTGCAAATTGCAAGATTCATTCTTTTTGATGGTGGAATAATATTCCATTGTGTGTGTATATATATATATATATATGTATATATATATATACCACATCTTCTTGATCCATTCATCAGTAAATGGATGTTTGAGCTCTCTCCATAGTTAGGCTATTGTTGATAATGCTGCTATAAACATCTGTATTTTTGAATCCTTTGGGTAAATACCTAGTAGTGCAATTGCTCGATCATAGGGTAGTTCTATTTTTTTTTAAGGTTTTACTTATTTATTTGAGAGAGAGAGATAGAGCATAAGTGGGGAGTGAGGGGCAGAGGGAGAGGGAGAACAGACTTCCCAATGAGCAGGGAGCCCCATCCGGGGTGGGGGTGGGGTGGGTGAGGAACTCGATCCCAGGACCCTGAGATCATGATCTGAGCCGGAGGCAGATGCTTAAGTACTGAGCCACCCAGGTCTCTCTAGGGTGGTTCTACTTTTAACTTTTTGAGGAACCTCCAAACTTCTCCAGAGTGACTGCACCAGTTTGCATTCCCATCAACAGTGCAAGAAGGTTCCCTAAAGTGATTACTTTGATCTCTGTGTTGTGAATGGACAATGTTCCAGACAGACTTAGGCTGCATGGTAAATTCAATCAGGTGAAATCTGATAATAGGACACTTCCCTAAGAAGATTCACAAGATACCACATTCAAAAAAAGCGTTTGGATTCTACTTCCAGAATGTCACTATGGGTGTGCTGCTATGAGCTTGGTTGAAATAGACATTGTATCCACATTTGTAATAGACAAGACCATTCCTCCAGGGTCTCTTAGAGTTCATGTTCTTTTTCATCCACTACATCAAAATTTAAAAAGGTACCATCTTATGCAAAATCCTATGCTAGTCAGAAAGTATGAAAGTCAAGGATGCAAAGGTGGACAAGATGTAGTCTCTGTCCTCTCCTTTAGTTCCCAAAGATAAAATATAGATCCTTGATCTCAAAATGCTATATCTCTCTGATGTATGTCAGATGTTTAATTCTTTTTTTTAAGATTTAATTTATTTGTTAGAGAGAGAGAGGAGGAGGAGGAAGAGCAGAGGGAGAGGGACAAGCAGACTCTGAACTCAGCACAGAGCCCGACTGGGGGCTCGATCCCAGGACCCTGAGATCATGATCTGAGCCAAAATCAAGAGTCGAAAGCTTAACCAACTGAGCCACCCAAGTTCCCCAAATGCTTACTTCTTTTCTTGAAATAATCAATGGCTTTTTTTGTTGAGGATCCTTGCTTGGAATAATGTTCCATTTTACTGATCCTTGTGTGATAAGCGGATGAATTCTAATTCTAAATTGTGCTGGGTTTCTATAAAGTGCTGGATTCCCAACCCATCATTCTCCAAGAGGGCTGTGTGGCTATAGGGGACAGGGTAGAAAATGGTGGTATCTAAATAGAAAATTTAGGTTTCTCCTTCCTTCCTTCCTTCCTTCCTTCCTTCCTTCCTTCCTTCCTTCCTTCCTTCCTTCCTTCCTTCCTTC